>NW_026728359.1:0-85347 GCF_030684315.1 Stegostoma tigrinum
TTCCATCTTTCTGTCCTTTCTCTCTCTCCCCCTACAGACTCTCTCTCTCTCACTCTGGCTTTATTCACAGAGAGTACAAGAGGAAAGGAAACCAAAGCACGCAGCGCCTTCGGCTGAGAGAGAAATGAAGAACTGCCGGAGATTTTCCAAACCCTGACACAGGGGTTGCCTCTCTCTCTCTCTCGACAGTCTCTGCGACTGCCCCATCAAACCCCACACCCATTCCCGTCCCATGGTGTCTCTCCACAAACCCACCTCCGGTTGGAAATGCAAACACAAGTTGCTGGAAATGCTCAGCATCTGTGAAGAAAAAGTCCCGAGGTAGCGTTTTGGGTGCGATGACCCTTTCCCTCCGAGCTCCGGCTGGAAATGCTCCAGCCTCTGAGACAGGGTCCCCTTGAGGTCGGAGAGCTGCGGGTCGATCTCGACTGTTCGCTTGGCATCAGGAGCTCCCCTCAGCCCCAGGAAGTGGGTACGTTCACCCCCTAACCGTATACTGACAGTGGTTGTGCCCTTCCCTCATCCCCAGGAGCTCCTCCTGCCTTCTCACCTTGTCTTCGGAGTGCTATTCGGCTACGGAGAACTGTGCGATAGAGATCCTACTTCCCACAGTGGCGGGGGGAGGGGGCATCCCCTCGCTCCAAAAACACCTCCTCCCATCCAATCTTGTGGCAGTGGCTGTTCGGCTGCAGAAAGCAGCGCTGCCCGTGACCCCTAACCTCCCTACAACACCCCTCTCCTAACCCAACTCCCACCACGACCCTTTTGCAGTTGCTGTGGGCCACTCAGTCACTGGGCTGTACGATAGTGACTCTCCCCATGTCCCCCCACTTCCAGGACGGCTATCCTCCAACCCCCACCCCATCCCATCCCCCTCCTTCCCTTTACCTTGTAGGACGAGAGTTGTAGGTTGTTCTTCTACGGAAACCCGCACAAGGCTGTATAATAGACACCCTCCCAATGTCCCCAGCCTTCCCCTCACCCGGGGAGGGGTATTCTCACCCCCAAAACATCCATTCCCAACCCCTCGCTTTGTGATAGGAGGGGCGCAGGGTGTGAAACAGGGACCGTGCTCATGTCCCCAATCCTCCCTTCACCCCAAACCCCGCTCTTACCGTACCGTAGGAGATAGTTGTAGGCTGCTCAGCTACGGAAGGCGTCGCGGACCCGCGGCCGGGTGCTCGGGCTCGGTGCCAGGCAGATGTTCAGGCAGGTGGCTGTGCCCAGGAACCGGGCGAAGAGGCCTTCTCCCACCTCGGATCCCCGCTCCCGGCACAGGCGGCGCAGGGCCGAGCCACTGAGCAGCGAGCGCTCCAGCAGCCCGGATGCCTGCTCCTAGCCCAGTGGTCATGCTGGAGGCCGCTGGAGAACAGGAGATTGTAGGGGTCCGGGAGGGTGGTGCGATGATCCCCGCTGCCGAACAGCTGGGTCCTCAGCCCCTTCCCGGGAAGAGGGTCCCAGACAGCGGACTCGTCGCTGAAGCAGAGGAGGGGAGAAAAAGAGTAGGAACAGGAGAGGAAGGGGATTGACTGAGAGGGAGAAAGAGACAGACTGTGTGAGTGTGTGAGAGAGAGAGAGAATTAGAAATGCAGTCTGATTGCGGATGGGTTGGGTTGAAACAGAGATTTTTAAACTTTTTTCAAAAAAACTCACAACGCTCCCTGCTGAGCTGTTGGAGAGGCTCGGATAGATAAAGACAGGATGAGAGGAAGAGAGACGCAGGGAAAGACAGAGCGCCAGGGGAGAGAGAGAGAGAAAGAGAAGTTCACAGGGAGAGATGGAGAGACAGGGCATGAGAGAACGGCAGAAGCACACACCGGGGGGAGGCAGAGACAAGACGAGAGACAGAGAGGGGCGCACACACACACAAATCAAAGAGACAGAAAGAGAAAGAGAGAGACAGAGAAGTACACAGTGAGGTGGCAGAGACAGGACAACAGAGAGATGGAGAGAGAGATATAGGGTGAGGCGCACACAGAGATGGAGAGACAGAGATTGTGTATGTGTGGCGGGGAGGGGGTGGTTTTGGAGAATGTGGGAGAGAGAGAGAGAGACAAAGAGACAGAGTCGTAGAGTTGTACAGCAGAGAAACAGATCCTTCAGTCCAACTCCTCCATGCCGACCAGATATCGTAAATGACTAGTTCCATTTGCCAGCATGCAGCCCATATCCCTCCAGACCCTTCCTATTCATGTGTCCATGCAGGTGACTTTTAAATATTGTGATTATAATAGCCTCTGTCACTCCTCTGGCAGTTCATTCCATACACAAACTACACTAGGAGTGAAAATATTGCCCCTTAGGTTTAAGGTGAGAGGGTAAAGATATGAATGGGACCGATGTACTTTGGACACCCCTATCCTAGGAAAAAGACCTTGGCTGTTCACCCAAGCGTTGCCCCTCATGATTTCATAAACTTCTGTAAGGTCACCCCTCAGGCTCCGATGCTCCAGTACAAATAGCCCCAGCCTATTCAGCCTCCCCTAATAGCTAAAACCCTCCAACCCTAACAACATCCTTGCAAATCTTTTTTGAACCCTTTCCAGTCAAACAATGTCTTTTCCGGATGTAAGTTTGCTCGCTGAGCTGAAGGTTCGTTTTCAGACGTTTTGTCACTTTTTTTAATTTGAAAAAATATACTTTATTCATAAGATGTACAAAAAATAAAACATTTATACACCTACCCAGTCATACAAGCCGCTCTGGGTTACCCGGGGGTACGTACACCAACTAAAAGGAGAAAAACAAACAAAGAAGAAAAAAGAACAAAGAAAATACCCCGGCAGTCATCACCCTGCACTGTCCCCGTTGGCCCCCTGACCAGTTGGCGAAGGCGCCAGCTGGGCCCAGTTACCAGATAGGGCCCTTTTTTTCTATTCTGGATGAGGGGTTTCATACGGTGGTCTTTCCCCACCGCGCCTTGGCAGCGGCTGCCCCACGCTTCAACGCGTCCCTCAGCACGTAGTCCTGGACCTTGGAGTGCGCCAGTCTGCAACACTCAGTCGGGGTCAGTTCTTTCAGCTGGCAGACTGGCAAGTTGCGGGCAGACGAAAGAGTGTCTTTCACCACATTGATGGTCCTCCAGGCGCAGTTGATGTTGGTCTCGGTGTGTGTCCCGGGAAACAGCCCAGAGAGCATGGAGTCCCGTGTCACGGAGCTGCTCGGGACGAACCTCGACAAATACCACTGCATCCCCCTCCAGACCTCCTGCGCATAGGCACACTCCAGAAGGAGGTGATCGACAGACTCGCCCCCCCCCCCCGCCCCCCGCAACCACCTCGAGGGCAGAGTGCGGTGGCAAAGAGATTCCGGGCATGCATAAAGAATCTCACTGGCAGAGCCCCTCTCACTGCCAGCCAAGCAATGTCCTTGTGCTTGTTTGAAAGCTCTGACGATGAGGCATTCTGCAAAAAGACTTTGGCAGTCTGCGTGAGGAACCACATGACGGGATCCACACTCTCCTTTTCCTGAAGAGTCTGGAGGATACTACGTGCTGACCACTGCCTGACGGCCTTGTGGTCAAAGGTGTTTCCTTTCAAAAATTTCTCCACAAAGGACAGGTGGTACGGGACAGTCCAACTACTCGGAGCGTTTCGCGGCAACAAGGCCAGGCCCATCCTTCCCAACTCTGGGGACAGGTAGAACCTCAGTAAGTAGTGACACTTGGTGTTTGCGTACTGAGGATCTACGCACAGCTTGATGTAGCCACACACAAAGGTAGCCGTCATGGCGAGGGTGGCGTTCGGTACACCCTTTCCCCCATTTTCCAGGTCTTTGTACATGGTGTCCCTGCGGACCCGGTCCATCCTCGACCCCCAAATGAAGTGGAAGATGGCCCGGGTGACCGCAGTGGCGCAGGTCCAGGGAATAGGCCAGGCCTGCGCCACATACAACAGTACTGAAAGCCCCTCGCACCTGACAACCAGGTCCTTACCCGCGATGGAGAGGGACCGGAGCATCCACCTGCCCAGCTGCTGCTTCAGTTTGGTGATATGCTCCTCCCAAGCCTTAGTGCATGCCCCAGCTCCACCGAACCAAACACCCAGCACGTTCAGGTAGTCTGTCCTGACGGTGAAGGGGATGAAGGAGCGGTCGTCCCAGTTCCTGAAGAACATGGCCTCGCTCTTACCCCTATTGACTTTGGCACCCGAGGCCATTCAAACTGGTCGCAGATGTCCAACAGCCTACTCACCGACCGACGATCAGCGCAGAAGACGGCGACGACATCCATGTGCAGGTAGGTCTTGACCTGCAGGCCTCCGCTGCCTGGGATCGTCACGCCTTTCAGTCTCACGTCCTTCCTGATGCATGTAGCAAAGGGCTCCACACAGCACACGAACGAGGCAGGAGAGACCGGGCAGCCCTGCCTGACTCCAGATCTGACGGGAAAACTGTCCGGTTCCCACACGTTGATCGAGACTGCACTAACGATGTTGGTGTAGAGCAGCCAGATCCAATTGTGGATGCCCTCCCCGAACCCCAATTTGGAGAGAAAGTCCCTCATGTACGCATGAGAGACCATGTCGAAGGCCTTCTCCTGGTCCAGTCTGACAAGGCAGGTGTCCACCCTCCGGTCCTGCACATAGGCGATCGTATCCCTCATGAGCACGAGGCTGTCAGCGATCTTCCTGCCCGGCACAGCACAGGTTTGGTCAGGGTGAATCACCGACTCCAGGACAGATCTAACCCGGTTGGCTGTGACCTTGGCCAGGATTTTGTAGTCCACGTTCAATAATGAAATGGGACGCCAATTCTTAATTTCTTCCCTCTCCCCCTTCATCTTGTAAATGAGGGTGATGATGCCCTTCCTCACGGACTTGCACATTTCCCCTGCCCGAAGCGCGCTATCGTACTCCTCAAGCAGGTCCTGGCTGACCCGGTCCCACAGAGCGGAATACAGCTTGACCGGTAAGCCGTTGCTCCCGGGAGTCTTATTCCTCTCATAGGACTTGAGGGCTCTGGTCAGCTCGTCCAGGGATATCGGTCGGTCCAGCCACTCCCTCGTGCCATCGTCTAAGACCTCCATGATAGACGACAGGAACAACTTGGAGGCCGTCCTGTCCGTGGGCTTCGCGTCATACAGTCCAGCATAGAAGGATCTGCTGATCCTCAAAATGTAGGGCCGAGACGACTTCACCGAGCCATCGTCCTCCTTCAGCCGGCTAAGCACAGAGCTCTCTTTGTGCATCTTCTGCAAGAAGAAACACGAGCACGTCTCGTCCTGCTCCACGGAGTGGACCCTGGACTGGAAGATTATCCTGGAGGCCTCTCTGGTGAAGAGCAAGGCTTGCTGGCCCCTCACCTCGCGGAGGTCCTCTGTGACATCGACCTCCATCGACTGCAGAAGAAGCAGGTTCTGCATCCTTTTCTGGAGGCGCGACAACTTTCTCCACCTCTCTCTTGCCTTCCGAACACCCTTGAGGACAAAGAACCTATTGATGTTCTCCTTCACTGTCTCCCACCAGTCGTCCGGAGACTCAAAGAGGGGTTTCACGGTTCTCCGACCGGCATACTCCCTCTTAAGCTCCTCGACGTTCTCTGGGGTCAACTGAGTTGTGTTGCGCTTCCACGTCCCCTTGCCAGCCTGCTGGCCGTCCTGTAAGTGACAATCGGCCAGCAGGAGGCAGTGGTCAGAGAAGAACACCAGCTCAACACCGGTGGTCCTGACCGAGAACGCCCGTGACACAAACAGGAAGTCTATCCTTGAGCGGATAGACCTCTCTGGCCGCGACCAGGTGTATCTCCGCTGCGCTCTATCTGCAGGGGTGCTGAAGACGTCAAGCTGCTTGGTGTCCTTCACCGTGCCCATCAGTAATCTGGACGTGATGTCCAGTTGACTCCTCCCACCCGCTGTCCCCACGCCGGATCTTCCATCTGCATCGATGATGCAGTTGAAGCCTCCGCCTAGGATGACCGGCCTGGACGTAGCCAGCAGGGATGGAAGCTGCTGCAGGACGGCCAACCACTCACTCCATACCGTTGGGGCATACACAGTGATGAGCCCCAGGGGAGCGTTACTGTAGGCGACATCAGCCACTAGGAGGCGCTCCCCCCAACTCCTGAACTTGAGAGATGGTGAAGTTGCGCCCCACAGCAGAATAGCCAGGCCCGAGGAGCGACAGTCGTTACCCCCCGACCAGATCGAAGGCCCACAGGTCCAGGCGCCGGGCCATTTCTGCAGGAGGTATCCCGCACTCCTGCAGAAACCGGAGTTCCGCCTTGACGGTGGTCAGGTAGGCCAACAGTCAGGTGGACACACATCTTGCGGTGGACTTGACGCTGCGCACATTAATGCTCGCAACTCGTACCCCCATTGTGGGCAGTGACTGCAGTACCCTCCCCAAGTCCAAGGTCCAGCCCCTCCATCTGTCCCTTCATGCCCATTGCCGGACAAACTGCTGGACGCTCTCTAGGCTCAGGAAACCATCCATGCTGCCTTCCAAGTGGCAACCCCCGTCGGGGGTACAGAAGCAGGAAAGTCCGGCTCTGGGTCAGGCTGGGGACACGCTGTTTCCCGCTTCCCGCCTGAAGGTTCCGGTGGGCCCTCCAGGGCCCCAGCAGCACGTGGCTGGGTGTCAGAGGGAGCCTCAGGACACCTCCCGTCACCTGGAATCGGGGTGCTGCTTTCCTTCTCCCTTGAGATCTTTAGCTTCTGCTTTGGGTGGGCCTCCTCCGAATCTCCCTCATCAGAGGAGCTCTTATAGCCCCCCTGTAGCTGCCTCTTCCCGCCTGAGGGCTGTGGTGCTGGGGCCTGCCAGCGTGCCTTCCTCCTCGCCTTCCAGACCGTCATCCACTCCCCTGGGTGACCTGTTGCCTCCTCCATCGACTCCGGGTTGTTGGGCGGGAGCGGATACTGCAGGGGCGCTTTGCTGGCCTTGGGTCTGTCCTGCGGGGCTGGGCCCTCCTGCACGACCTGGCCCTCCTGCACATTAGAGGGGGGGCCTTGCAGGGGCCTGGTGCCTTCCTCTCCTCCGGGGTGGCTTGCCCTGCCGGTGACATGGGTGTGGGTGGTCCCCCATCGCGGGCATGCCCTATAGAGGTGGCCCGCTTCCCCGCAAAGGTTGCAGCTTTTCTCTTTTGGGCAATCGTTTGCAACGTGTCCCTCCTCCCTGCAGTTCCTGCAGATGGTGGCTTTGCAGTTGGCCGCCATGTGACCTGACCTACCACAGGCATGGCAGACTTTAGGTTTCCCTGTGTAGGTCAGTTAGCCCTTGCTCCCGCCGATCGCGAAGCTGGACGGTAGATGTACAATGTGCCCGTCCGCGCCCATCCTCAGCGTCACCTTGACCTGCCTCTTACTGGTCCAGATGCCAAAGGGGTCCATGATGTCAGTTAGGTCCCCTTCCACCTGCATGTACCTTCCGAGGAAGGTCAGGACATCAGCTGCTGGCACATGAGGGTTGTACATGTGTACAGTCACCATACGGCTCCTCTGCACCAACATCACAAACAGCGGGACCGCGGACAGTACGGAGAGGAGGCTCTCACCTCCTTTCTACTTGAAAATCTCCAGGAAGCGCTCGCAAAGCTTGGCACTCCTGAATGTCACATCATAAAAACCTCCTCCGGGGAAATCCTGCAGGCAGTAAATGTCTGCAGCAGCGAACCCACAACAGTCCAACAAGACCCTCTTCACGAAGAAGGTGCGGTCCACAGATGCACCTTCATCCACCTTTTTCGCAGAAACGCAGATGGTGTTCCGGACCCCCTGACCCAGAGTACGAGCACTCGCCGCAGCCATCGTTGCAGGTTGGCTGCTCCCCTGCACCAGCGTTAGGCCGAAGCCAGCATTAAGATCCACCGGTTGCGAGGGTGCACAGCCAACCCAATGTCTTCCTTCCACCTCCAACACAGTCGCGCTCTCCTCTTCTCGGTCCACAAAAGAGTGGGTCTTTATTTTGTCCCGGATGTAAGCTGGTTCACTGAGCTGGAAGGTTCGCTCCCAGACAATCCGTCACCATTCTAGGTAACATCCTCAGTGAGCCTCCGGTGAAGCCCTGGTGTTGTGTCCCACTTTCTATTTAAGTGTTTAGGTTTCCTTGGGTTGGTGATGTCATTTCCTGTTCTTTTTCTCAGAGAGTGGTAGATGGGCTCCAGCCACAAAAAGACTAGTGATAGTGGGTCATGTCTATTTGTGGCTACATGACCTACTATCACTGGTATCCTTACATACGGATGAGGAAGGACACCACTTTGATTGGGACAACACATCCATCCTAGGACAAGCCAAACAGAGACATGCACGAGAATTCCTAGAAGCATGGCACTCCAATCATAACTCCATCAACAAACACATTGATTTGGAGCCCATCTACCACCCTCTGAGAAAAAGAACAGGAAATGACATCACCAACACAGGAAATGACATCTCCAACCCAAGGAAACCCAAACACATAAATAGAAAGCAGGACATAACACCAGCGCTTCACCAGAGGCTCACTGATGATGTTACCTAGAATGGTGACGGAACATCTGAAAACGAACCTTCCAGCTCAGTGAGCAATTTTACATCCAGAACCTCAACCTGAGCTACAGATCTTCTCAAAACTCACTCACGTCTTTTCTATAATGGGAGGCCAGAATTTAAGTCCAAATTCCAAAAGTGGCCTAACAAATGAATACTGGATGAATCCTCCAGTATGTTCTCTCTAAGTGCAGACGGAATGTACTCCTTGATGCAATTCCTCCACCTCTTTTACTTTCCTCTTTATTTCATCTGAAACAAGAAAGCCCTGGAAAGTTGGGAAGCCAGTCCTGTCTTTCTCTCAACCAACTCTCTGTAATGGCCACATCTTACTCCCATGTACTGATACAGGCTCCAAGCTTATTTGCCTTACCTGTAACACCGCTTGCATTGAAACAAACACTCTTCAGGTTAAATCCCCTGAAGCAGCACCAGCAAACATCCACGACAGGAGACTGGTTCCCCTCCAGTTTAGGTGCAACCCCCATTCCTCTTGTACAGGCCACTCCTTCCCTCGAAATCCAAGATCCTGAAACCCCAGCCCCTGCACCAGCTCCTTAGCCACACGTTCACCTGTCCTATCGGTCCGCTCCTTCCCTCCCGCATGGGAGCCACCCAGAAATTACTTTGCTTCAGGTTCTGCTTTTCAACCACTTTCTAACACCCCCTGTACTCACTCCGCAAGACCTCATCCCCCTTTCTACACAAAGAGAATCTCCCAGCTCTTTCCCTCTTCTCCCCATACTTGCGCATGCTCGTTAATATGCCTCTGAAAATGTTATCAATGCTTCTGGTATCATTCTGTAAGCATTCTCCAACAAAAACAAAACAAAGGCAGCCAACTCATTTGTTGTAGTCAAAATTGGTAACAACCCGTTGCATGAAGTAAAATAATGCTTTGCCACTTGATTAACAGATGCATCCTATTTTTTTTGAAAAAAAAAGTTTTCTTGTTGGATGTATGACTGACTGACCAGTGTTTATTGTCCTTCCTTAACTGAGCTTTGGGAACCCTGCAGCCCAATGGTATCAATGTAGATTTCACAAGCTTCAAAATCTCCCCTCCCACCACTGCGTCCCAAAACCAGCCCAGCTCGTACTCACCTCCCTAATCTGTTCTTCCTCTTACCGATTCCCTCCTCCCAGCTCAACCGAGCCCCTATTCCCGACCTACTCACCTCTTCCTGCCCCTTTGATCTGTTCGTCCTCCCCACACTGACCTATCCCCTCCCTACCTCCCCATCTACATTCACCTCTACTGGCTTCATGTCCGCCCCTTTAACTTAAGACCATAAGACATAGGAGTGGGAGTAGGGCCATTCGGCCCGTCAAGTACACTCCGCCATTTAAATCATGGCTGAAGGGCATTTCAACTCCACTTCCCTGCACTCTCCCCATCACCCTTGATTCCTTGTGAGATCAAGAATTTGTCGATCTCTGCCTTGAAGGCATCTAACATCCCTGCCTCCACTGCACTCCGTGGCAATGAATTCCTCTGGCTCCTCTCTGGCTGATGAAATGTCGTCTCATTTCTGTTTTAAATTTACCCCCTCTAATTTTAAGGGTCTGCCCACGGGTCCTTGTCTCCCTGCCTAACGGAAACAACTTCCTAGCGTTCACCCCTCCTAAGCCATACATTATCTTGTAAGTTTCTATTAGATCTCCCCCAACCTTCTAAACTCTAAAGAGTACAATCCCAGACCAAACATGTGGATGAGGGTAGGGCAGTTGACGTGATGTACATGGACTTCAGTAAAGCCTTTGATAAGGTTCCACATGGTAGGCTATTGGAGAAAATACAGAGGCACGGGATTGAGGGAGATTTAGCCATTTGGATTAGAAACTGGCTTCCTGTAAGAAGGCAACCAGTGGTGGTTGATGGAAAACACTCAGCCTGGAGTCAGGTCACTAGTGGTGTACCTCAAGGATCTGTTTTGGGACCACTGCTGTTTGTCATTTTTATAAATGATTTGGACGCAGGCATAGGTGGATGGGTTGGTAATTTTGCAGATGACATTAAAGTCGGTGGAGTGGTGGACAGTGTGGAAGAATGTTGCAGGTTGCAGGGAGATATGGATAAACTGCAGAATTGGGCTGAAAGGTGGCAAATGGAGTTCAATGCAGATAAATGTGAAGTGATTCACTTTGGGAAGAATGATAGGAAGGCAGAATACTGGGTCAATGGAAAGATTCTTGGTAGTGTGGATGGGCAGAGGGATCTTGGTGTTCATGTACATAGATCCCTGAAAGTTGCCACCCAGGTTGATGGTGCTATTAAGAAGGCATACAGTGTTTTAGGTTTTATTGGTAGAGGAATTGAGTTCTGGAGCCACGATGTCATGCTGCAACTGTACAAAATGCTAGTGCGGCCTCATTTGGAATATTGCGTGCAGTCCTGGTCGCCCCATTCCAGGAAGGATGTGGAAGCATTGGAAAAGGTGTAGAGGAGATTTACAAGGATGTTGCCTGGTCTGGTGCTCAGGCCCTATGAAGAAAGGCTGAGGGACTTGGGTCTGTTCTCATTGGAGAGAAGGAGACTAAGAGGGGATTTAATAGAGACATACAAGATGATCAGAGGATTAGATAGGGTGGACAGTGAGAGTCTTTTTCTGAGCATGATGACTTCAGCTTGTACAAGGGGCATAACACTTGATCTGGAGAGTGAACAGAAAAAGTACCCATTTGCTTGTGACTCTCAGATAGATTTCTTTCTGATTTATTTATTCTTTAATGAGACATAGGTGTTGGTGATTGTCCAGCATGAACTGACTTCTTGTCCTGTCTGAGAGTGGAAGCCACCCTAAAGCACAGATCCTACTGTTTTAAATGCTGAAGCACAGAGGCCGCTGATTATAAACCCTAAAATACTGAGCCCACTGAAAATATACCATGAAAACAAGCACCTGCACATGAACCCTGAAGCACAGGGAGCTCAGTGTTTTTAGGTTGAAATACAGGGGGCTCAATGTTTTAGGTTTTCTATACAGGTGGTTCTATGCATTAGTGTTTAATACAGTGAGCTCTGTGCCTGAGAGTTTATTTACACTGGGCTCTGTGCTTCAGAGTTTATTTAGAGGAGGCTTTGAGTTTTCACATTTACCTACGGGGGCTCGTGTTTCAGAGTTTACTTACATGAATCTGTGTTTCAGGTTTTATTTACAATGTCCTCAATGTTTCATTGTTAGTGTATGGGTGCTCACTGCTTTATGTTTTATATACAGTGGGCTCTGTGCTTCAGGTTTTATACGCAGGGGGCTCTGTGCTTCAGGGTTCATTTAGTGAGGGTCTGTGTTTCGGTGTTTATTTACAGGAGGCTCTGTGTTTCAGGGTTTATTTCTCGAAGGTCCTGTGTTTCAGGGGTTTGAAGGGTTTTCTTCAGAGTTTATTTTTTAGGGTGTCAGCGTTTAATGGTTTGTCTACAGCAGACACTTCTTCAATTGTTAGATACGGGGTTCTTTGTGCTTGAGGGTTTGTGAAGAGGCGGCTCTGTGCTTCAGGGTTCATGTACAGGTGCTTGTTTTCAGGGTATATTTTCAGTGGGCTCAGTATTTTAGGGTTTATAAACATGGGCCTCTGTGCTTTTGTGTTTAAGTACGGGGGCCCTGTGCTTTAGCATTTAAAACAGTAGGATCTGCTTAGAGGTGACTTCCGCTCTCAGGCAGCGACATAAATTCTCCACGCTAGGATTTGTATCGTGCTATGCTTACTGGTCTGGCAGTAATGTGATGAGATCTGATATGGTGGTGCGAAAAGATCCAGCCTTAATCTTGACCCATAAGCAGATTCCCCTGTCATGTCCAAAAGTAAACAACTCGTTGGAACGCAACAATCAGAAGTCCCAACGAGCTTTGAATTCAGATCGCTGGATTCAAATGCCAGTTTGCTAACCATAACACCATGGAACTAACTGGACCAGTTTTGTTCATAGCATAAAATGGTATGTCCGGCATTCAAACATGCAGTTAACCTTCTACATGCCTGTAGACAAAAGCTGCAGTCTGAGTGCAGTGCCCTTCAAGGGAAACACGTCCTTGTAAATAAACTGTAAAATAGAGCCCCCTTTATATAAACATACAACCTCCTGCAAATAAACCCCGGAGCCCCATCTGAACAAACCCTATATTACTGAGCCACCAGGAGGTAAACCCTAAAACTCACAGCTCCCAGTACATAAACCCTAAAATACCAAGCCCCAGTATATAAACCTATCTAAATAAATGCTTAAATGCCCCTATTGAGGTTGACTCCACTACCCTCTCTGGCAATGCCCCTACCGGTCTCTGAGTAAAGAGCCTACCCCTGACATCTCCCCGATTTCTACTTCCACTCACTTTAAACCTATGGCCCCTCGTAATAGCTACCTCCACCCGAGGAAAAAAGTCTCTGACTGTCCACTCTATCTATACCTCTGATCATTTTGTACACTCTATCAAGTCACCTCTCATCCTTCGTCGTTCGAAAAAGAAAAGCCCTAGCTCTCTTAATCTTGCATTGAGAAACCTTCCCTCCATTCCAGGCAACATCTTGGTATATCTCCTTTGCACCTTTTCCAATGACTTCCACATCTTTCCTGTAATGAAGTGACCAGAACGGGACACAATACCCCAGATGTGGCAGAACCAGCTCTGTATCTCTGGAGCCTAACTTCACAGCTGTTGAACTCAAATCCCTCTATTAATGAAAGCTAACACACCATATGCCTTCTCAGCGACTCTCTCCACCTGGGTAGCAGCTTTCAGGGAACTATGGGCTTGAAACCCAAGATCCCTCTGCTCCTCCACACTGCCAAGAACCTTTCCGTAAACCCCGTATTCTGCTTTGAAGCTTGTCCTTCCAAAATGAATGACCTCACACTTTTCAGGGTTAAACTCTATCTGCCACTTCTCAGCCCAGCTCTGCATCTTATCAATGCCCTCCACACTATCCACAACTCAACCCACCTTCACATCATCCACAAACTTACTAATCCACCCTTTCACTCCTACATCCAAATCATTTTCTAAACTCAACTCGCCCCTTTTCCCTGCCTTTAAACCATATCCATTTAAACATTTCCTATTCATGAACCTGCCCAAATATCTTAAAAGTTGTAATTATTCCCACCTCTACCTCTTCCTCTACCAGCTTGTTCCATATATGCATCACCCTCTGTGAAAAAGCTGACCCTTTTAAAACCTTCCCCTCTCACCTTCAATTGACTTCCTCTAGTTTTGGACTCACTTATCCTGGGGATAAAGAACACGATTATTCACTTTATCTATGCCCTTCATGATTCTATAAACCTCTACAAGGTAACCCCTCAACTATCTGGGCCCAGCAGAGAGAAAAGTGCCAGCCTTTACAGATTCTCCTTCCAGCTCAAACCCTTCAATCCTCATAACATTCTGAAAATCATTTGTGCATTCTTTCCAGTTTAATAACATCATTATTATAGCAGGGTGGCTAGAATTGTACACAGTACGCCAAACGTAGCCTTCCCAACGTCTTGTACATAAGATGACATCCCAACTCTTGCCCTCCTTGCTGTTTTCCCGATCTATAGCCATTCTGATAATAATCTGCCTTTCTGTTTTACTCCCAAATTGGACAACCTCACAACAACCTGCAATAAACTGAATCTGCCGTGCATTTGCCTACTCACTCAAATTGTCCCAATCGTACTGAAGCATCTCTGCATCCTCCTTTATAGATCCCCCTCCCTCCGAACCCTGATTGAGATGGAAAACAAAACAAAAACATGTTGGCACAGTATTTATCAAGCAGTGGGAAGTTCCATTCATGGATGGTGCACATTAGTATCAGTTTAATTTATCACTGCTTTACTGTAAATGTAATTTCTTTGTGGTCTTTGCTTTTGTACAAAATAACACTGTATTTGGTGATGAACAAAATTCCAGTACATAATAAATTGGTAGATTTTTCAAAAAATAATCATGGTGTGCTGTTTGAACTCCGTTGATCTGATGTGAGACAGTTATCAGTGAATGAAGAGGTAACAAGGTGTAGAGCTCGAAGAACACAGCAGGCCAGGCAGCATCAGAGGAACAGGAAAGTTGACGTTTCGGGTCTGGACCCTTGTTCGGAAATGGAGGAGCGGATGGGGGCTTTGAAATAAATAGGGAGAGGGGGAGGTGATGATAGAGAGTGGATAGAGTAGCAGATAGATGGACAGAAGATGGACAAGGAGGTCAAGGAGGCAGGGGTGAAGCCAGTACAGATAGGGAGTTGGGATGGAGGTTAGTCAGTGAGGAGTAGATAGGTGGGAGCAAAGGTGGACAGGTTGAGGAGGAAGGCATGAGATGGGCTGGTCTTGGGACGAGGTCGGGGGTGGGGAGATTTTGAAGCTTGTAAAGCCTACATTGAGATCATTGGGTTGCAGAGTTCCCAAGCGGAATATGAGGTGCTGTTCCTGCAGCCTTCTGGTGGCATTGTTGTGGCACTGCAGGAGGCCCAGGTTGTACATGTCGTCCAAGGAGTGGACGGTGGAGTTGAAGTGGCTTGCGACTGGGAGGTGATGTCGTTTGTCATGAGCTGAGTGTAGGTGCTCCACAAAGCAGTCTCCAAGCCTCCGTTTGATTTCCTCGATGTAGAGAGGAGATCACATTGGGAACAGTGGATACAATATACCACATGAATGGATGTGCAGGTGAACATCTGTTTAGTATGGCAGGTTTTCTTCATGCCTGGGATGAAGGTGAGGGGGGAGGTGTAGGGGCAGGTGTAGCGC
This sequence comes from Stegostoma tigrinum, assembly GCF_030684315.1. Taxonomy (NCBI): domain Eukaryota; kingdom Metazoa; phylum Chordata; class Chondrichthyes; order Orectolobiformes; family Stegostomatidae; genus Stegostoma; species Stegostoma tigrinum. The sequence goes on from NW_026728359.1 coordinate 15,192, forward strand.
CTCCTGCAATTGCAGGGAAAAGAGCCAGGGATGGTGGGTCTAGTGGGGAGTGTGGAGCAGATAGAACAAAGAACATGACAGCGCAGAGCAGGCCCTTCGGCTCTCGATGTTGCACTGACCTGTGAAACCAATCTGAAGCCCATCTAGCCTACACGATTCCTTTATCATCTGTATGTTTATCCAATGATCATTTAAATGCCCTGAAAGTTGGCGGATCTACTACTGTTGCAGGCAGGGCATTCAGATCCTAAATACTCTGAGTAAAGAACCCACCTCTGACTTTTGTCCTATATCTTTCACCTCTCAATTTAAAGCTATTTCCCCTGGTGCTCACCATCAACATCTGAGGGAAAAGGCTCTGACTGTCCACCCTATCTAATCCTCTGATCATCTTGTATGTCTCTAATAAGTCACCTCTTAACCTTCTTTTCTCTAACGAAAACAGTCTTTCCTCCGAAGACCTTCCCTCCGCAGCAGGCTACATCCTGGTAAATCTCCTCTGCACCCTTTTGAAAGCTTCCACATCCTTCTTATAATGCGGTGACCAGAACTGTATGCAATACTCCAAGTGCGGCCGCACCAGAGATTTGTACAGCTGCAACATGCCCTCATGGCTCCGAAACTCAATCCCTCTACCAATAAAACTTAACATACTGTGTGCCTTCTTAACAACCCTATCAACCTGGGGGACAATTTTCAGGGATCTATGCACATGGACACCGAGATCTCTCTGCTCATCCACACTACCAAGAATCTTACCATTAGCCCAGTACTCTGTATTCTTGTTACTCCTTCCAAAGTGAATCACCTCACACTTTTCTGCATTGAACTCCATTTGCCACCTCTCAGCCCAGCTCTGCAGCTTATTTATCTCCCTCTGTAACCTGCAACATCCTTCCGCACTATTCACAACTCCACCGGCTTTAGTGTCATCTGTAAATTTACTAACCCGTCCTTCTACGCCCTCATCCAGGTCATTTATAAAAATGACAAACAACAGTGGACCCAACACCGACCCTTGCAGTACACCACTTGTAACTGGTCTCCAGGATGAACATTTCCCTCTGTCTTCTTTCAGCAAGCCAATTTCCGATCCAAACTGCTATATCTCCCACAAATCCATTCCTCCGCGTTTTGTACAATAGCCTACTGTGGGGAGCCTTATCAAATGCTTTACCGAAATCCATATACACCACATCAACTGCCTTACCCTCATCCACCTGTTTGGTCACCTTCTCAAAAAACTCAATGAGCTTTGTGAGGCACGACTTAACCTTCACAAAACCATGTTGACTAATCAAATTATTCCTTCCTAGATGAGGATAAACCCTGTCTCTTATAATCCTGTAGATAAACCCTGAAGTGCAGAGCATATTGTAAATAAACCCAAAAGCACAGAGCCTACTGTCTATAAAACCTAAAGTGCAGAGCCCCTTGTTTTAAACTCTAAAGCACAGAGTCCCCTGTATATAACCACTGAAACACACAGCATCCTGTAAATAAATACTAAAGCACAGATCGCCCTGTACTCAAACCCAAAAACACTACGCCCCCTCTAAATAATTCCTGAAAAAACCTTGTAAATAATCCATGAGACACAAAACCTCCTGCAAATAAACCCTGGAACACGGAGCCGACTGGAGATAAACACTGAAACTCAGAACCCTCCTGTGCACAAACCCTGAAGCACAGAGGTCCCTGTACACAAACCCTGATGCACAGAGGTCCCTGTACACAAACCCTGATGGACATACACCAAACTTAAAGCATAGAGTTAACTGTAGATAAACCCAAAAAGATAAACCCTTGTAAATAAACCCTGAAACACAGAGCCTCCACTAAATAAAACCGGAAACACATGGTCTCAGTAAATGAAGCACAGAACCCACTATACATAAAACCTAAATACAGAGCCCCCTGTACATAAACAATGAAACACTGAGCACTGTTGAAAAAAAAACCTGAAACACAGAACCTCCTCTAAATAAAACCTGAAACACCATCCCCCCTGTAAATAGACTCCGAAACTCAAACTCCTCTAATTAAACCCTAAAGCACAGAGTCTATTGTAAATAAACCCGAAATCATAGAGCCCATTATTTTAAACCCTAAAGCCCAGACCCCCCGGCATATAAACCCAAAAGCACATAGCCCTCATACACAAACCTGAAACACAGAGCCCCCTGTAAATATACCCTGAAAACAAATCCTCGTAAATAAACCCTGAAACACAGAGCCTTCTGCAAATAAATCCTGAAATGCAGAACCACCTGTAAATCATTGAATCATGTAATCCCAACAGTGTGCAAATAGGCCTTTCGAACAACAGGTCCACATCGACCCTCAGAGCGCCCAACCTAATTCGCACCTCCGATAACACACCTCATGTACAAATCCCCGAAAACTACGCGCAATTTAGCATGGCCAATCCACGGAGCCTGCGCATCTTTGGACTGTGGGAGGAAACCGGAGCATCCGCAGGAAATCCATGCAGACATGGGAAGAATGTGTCAACTCCACACAGACAGTCACCCGAGGATGGAATGCAACTTGGGTCCCTGGCGGTGTGAGGGAGCAGTGCTAACCACTGTGCCACCCCAAACAAACCCTAAAGCACAGATCGCCCAGTAGATATACCATGAAAAAAAACCCTGTAAACGAACTCTGAAATACTGAGGCCCCTGTAAACAGACCTGATAAAATATCTCAGTAACAAAATCTGAAACAGAGCCTCCTGTAAATAAACCCTGAAGCGCAGAGCCTCCTGTAAATGAACCCTGAAGCACAGATCCTCCTGAAAATAAAGCCTAAAGCACAGAGCCGCCTGTAAATTAACTTGAAAACACAGAAGATCCTGTAAATGAACCCTAAAATACAAAGTCCCCTGGAAATGATCTCTTGCAGAGACATGTTTAAACAAACGCTAAGAACAGAGCACCTATAAATACACTCGCAAGCACAAAGCCGCCTTTAAATCCTCAAAGTAAACTGTAAAACACAAACTCCCTGCACGTAAACCCTTCACCACAGAGTCCCCTTGCAAAAAAGTGTAAAATATGGAGCTCCCTGTAAATATAGTCTGAAACACAGTGCACCCTGCCAATCCTCCCTGAAACACAGAGCCTCCAGTAAATAAATTCTCACTGACAACCCTAAAACACAGAGCCTCTGATTAATAAAACCTAAAACACAAGGCCCATTGTAAATCAACACAGCTCCGAATAAATAAAAACACTGAGCCCCCAGAACAGCACTGCAAGATGGTCGAATTGAGAAAGGACCTCACAGTCAGCAAGTCAGTTCTGAGGAGGGATTATTGGAACTGCAGATGCTGGAGAATCCGGGATAACACAGCCTGGAGCTGGATGAACACAGCAGGCCGAGCAGCATCTTAGGAGCACAAAAGTTGATGTTTCGGGCTGAGACCCTTCATCAGAAAAGGGGGAGGGGAGAAGGTTCAGAAATAAACAGGGAGAGAGAGGGAGGTGGATCGAAGTTGAATGGAGGAGAACATAGGTGGAGAGGAGACAGACAAGTTAAAGAGGTGGGGGTGGAGCCAGTAGACATGAGTGTAGATGGGGAGGTAGGGAGGGGATAGGTCAGTCTGGGGAGGACGGACAAGTCAAGAGGGCGGGATGAGGTTGGTAGGTTGGAAATGGGGGTTGGGCTTGAGGTGGGAGGAGGCAGAGGAGGAGGAGGAGGGGATTGATGAGAGGAAGAACAGGTGAGGGAGGCGGGGATGAGCTGGGCTGGTTTTGGGATGCAGTAGGGGGTGGGGAGATATTGAAGCTTGTGAAATGCACATTGATACCATTGGGCTGCAGGGTTCCCAAGCGGAATATGAGTTGCTGTTCCTGCAACCTTCGGGTGACATCATTGTGGCACTGCAGGAGGCCCAGGATGGACATGTCATGTAAGGAATGGGAGGGGGAGTTGAGATGGTTCATGACTGGGAGGTGCAGCTGTTTATTGTGAGCCGAGCGGAGGTATACTGCAAAGAGGTCCCCAAGCCTCTGCTTGGTTTCCCCAGTGTAGCGGGGGCTACACCGGGTACAGCAGATGCAGTATACCACATTGGCAGCTGTGCAGATGAACATCTGCTATATGTGGAAAGTCATCTTGGGGCCTGAGATGGGGGTGAGGGAGGGTGTCAGGGCATAGGTGTCGCACTTCCTGCGGTTGCAGGGGAAAGTGCCGGGTTTGTTGCGGTTGGAGGGGAGCAGAGCCGTGTTGTCAAAGAGCCAGTAATGTGGAAATACGGTGTTGTCAATGCTGAGGCAGCACCTCATTGTAAAAGGGTCAGAACTGACAAGGGTCAAAAGGAGCCTTAACAAATATCTTTGCAGCATCCTTAGACACGGGTGAGGTCCTAGAGGACTGAAGACTTGCTAATGTTGTCCCCTTGTCTAAGAAGGGTAGCAAGGATAATCCAGGTAACTATCGACCGGTGAGCCTGACATCAGTGGTTGGGGAAGTTACTGAAGAAGATACTGAGGGACAGGGTCTATTCCCATTTGGAAGAAAATCAGCTTATCAGTGATAGGCAACATGGTTTTGTGCAGGGAAGGTCATGCCTTACCAACTTAATAGAATTCTTTGAGGACGTGACAAAGTTGATTGATGAGGGAAAGGCTGTAAATGTCATATACATGGACTTCAGTAAGGCGTTTGATAAGGTTCCCCATGGCAGGCTGATGGAGAAAGTGAAGTCACATGCGGTCCAGGGTGTGCTAGCTAGATGGATAAAAAACTGGCAAGGCGACAGGAGACAGAGAGTAGTAGTCAAAGGGAGTTTCTCAAATTGGAGACCTGTGACCAGTAGTGTTCCACAGGGATCTGTGCTGGGACCACTGTTGTTTGTGATATATGTAAATGATTTGGAGGAAGGTGTAGGAGGTCTGATCAGCAAGTTTGCTGATGACACTAAGATTGGTGGAGTAGCTGATAGTGAAGGGGACTGTCAGAGATTACAGCAGAATATAGATAGACTGGAGTGTTGGGAAGATAAATGGCAGATGGAGTTCAATCCGGGAAAATGTGAGGTGATGTATTTTGGAAGATCAAATTCAAGGGCGAACTAAACAGTAAATGGAAAAGTTTTAGGGAAAATTGATGAACAGAGAGATCTGGTGTTCAGGTCCATTGTTCCCTGAAGGTCTCAACGCAGGTCAATAGGGTGGCCAAGAATGCATACAGCATGCTTTCCTTCATTGGACGGGGTATTGAGTACAAGAGTTGGCAGGTCATGTTGCAGTTGTATAGGACTTTGGTTCGGCCACATTTGGAGTACTGCGTACAGTTCTGGTCACCACATTACCAAAAGGATGTGGATGCTTTGGAGAGAGTGCAGAGGAGGTTCACCAGTATGTTGCCTGTTATGGAGGGTGCTAGCTAGGAAGAGAGGTTGAGTGGGTTAGGATTATTTTCATTAGAAAGACGGAGATTGAGGGGGGACCTGATTGAGGTCTACAAAATCATGACGGGCATAGACAGGGTGGATAGCGAGAAGCTTTTTCCCAGAACTGGGGGACTCAATTACTAGGGGTCATGAGTTCAAAGTGAGAGGAGGAAAGTTTAATGGAGATACGAATGGAAAGTTCTTCACACAGAGGGTGGTGGGTGTTGCCAGCGGAGGTGGTAGATGCAGACAAGTTAGTATCTTTTAAGATATATCTGGAAAGGTACATGGATGGTCAGGGAGCAAATGGACACAGACCGTTAGAAAATAGATGACAGTTTAGACAGAGGATCTCGATCGGCGCAGGCTTGGAGGGCCGAAGAGCCTGTTCCTGTGCTGTAATTTTCTTTGTTCTTTGTTCTCTTTTCTTTGAGGGAGGGAGGATAAGTTTAGGGTTATTGCAGCACTGTGAGAGTGTTGGATTGAGATCGCACCTCTGTCTCAGCAGGTCAGTTCTGAGGCAGTGCCTCTTTGTCAGAGTCGGTACTGTGGGAGTACCTCACTGTCAGAGGGTCAGTACTGAGGGAGTACCTCAGTGTCAAAGGGTCAGCACTGTAGATGTGCAGTATTTTCAGATGGTCAATTACGGAGTCAGTACTGAGGTATTTGAAGTAGGGCAATGAAGGGCGTGGGCAATTTTGTTTTTTTTATAGCTAGAGAATACCAGAAAGATTATCAACTCTACATGATTTGACGAGGTTGGAAATCACTTAATAATAGCAGAAAAAGCAGGGCTTACACTCTCCCATGTACCAACCCCCCACCCCACTTTTACCACATAGCTTGCCATCATATACCCCTGTTGTTAGTTGCTAACAGTCCCCATTAACAACTATTCACCCCTGCCAACCCTCCCAGCCTGATCGTTAGCAAGTCCTTTGTCCAACTGTCTTTCTCTCTCTTTTACTCCCTACCCAACCCACATCTGTAACTTGTGCATATAAACTGGCGTTTTCCCAGCCACTAAGGGTCACCGGACATGAAACTTTAAGTGTGTTTTCTCCCTCACAGATACTGCCAGACCTGCTGAGCTTTTCCAGCAACTTTGTTTTTGTTCCTGACTTACAGCATCCGCAGTTTCAGTTTTTAACAGCAGAAAGGTTTGTCGCCTGATTATCACAGCTGGGTTTTGATGTTTCACTATTGCGGGTTTACTCATTCTTTCACTCAATTTCATGGAAGCGCTATTTGAAAGCAACTTTCTTCAAGGGAACCCGGACACTATTCAGTATGTATCTAACAAAGACATGCTAACGCAGAAAAGTTGCCTGATGACCTTCAAGCTATTCAAATCCCGGGAGACGGCTGCTGAGGGCTGATTAATAATATGATCTTTCATAGTTTCAGGTGACACGCTGGCTAGTTTAGAACATTAACACATACGCAAGGACAAACCTTGATACAAGATACAGGTTTGGGCACTGTTAGCAACATGGGGCTGTGAAGGGTTAAAGCTGTGAAAAGGCAGCAGTTGGGTAGAAGACACATTTTAATTTAGTCTCCCTTTATTCGTGAAAAGTCCGGCAGGATGGCAGTTCATTGAATGAATGAATGAAATGCAGTAACAGTAAACACAGTGCGGTAGTGAGTAGTGAATAAAGTTATGAATGAATAAGACCGTGACAGTGGCGATATGGAGCCCTTGTGGGTGTATTGGTAAAGAGGACCTTTAGTACAACAGTCAACAGGCTTATGATATAGTGACTCACAAAAACCACAGAAAAGGATATTTTAAGGCGAATGACACTGTATTACTACAGGCACGCCAGCCAGACCTGGGAAGCCTCGTGAATTGCTAACAGAAACTTTTTAAAAACTTACTGTGAGCGTCGGGGCACTCCATTTTTGTTTCAGCAGCAGGAGGAACGGGAGCATCGACCAGGTAGGTACCTGGAAGGTGAGTCACTGTTTTAAAAACTTACCTTGTGAATAGGCAGAGGGTACACTGAGCAGGAGTGGACACGGGACTGCTGAGTAAGTGATGTAATATATTTGTGTTCAGAGATAATTGGAACTGCAGATGCTGGAGAATCCAAGATAACTAAGTGTGGAGCTGGATGGACATAGCAGGCCAAGCAGCATCTCAGGAGCACAAAAGCTGAGGATGAAGGGTCAACGCCCAAAACGTCAGCTTTTGTGCTCCTGAGATGCTGCTTGGTCTGCTGTGTTCATCCAGCTCCACACTTCGTTATCAATAATATATTTGTGTGGTTGCTTCCGAATAGTTCCAGATATGTAGAGGAAAGGATAGCAATGATTCTCGATAGGAGTGAGAAAGACAAGATAGTTGTCATGGGGGACTTCAACTTTCCAAATATTGACTGGGAACACTATAGTTCGAGCACTATCGATGGGTCAGTTTTTGTCCAGTGTGTGCAGGAGGGCTTCCTGACACAGTATGTAGACAGACTAACAAGGGGTGATGCCACATTAGATTTGGTACTGGGTAATGAGCCCGGCCAGATGTTAGATTTGGAAGTAGGTGAGCTCTTTGGTGATAGCGATCACAAATCTGTTATGTTTACTTTAGTGATGGAAAGGGATAGATAGAAACCACTAGGCAAGAACTATAGTTGGGGGAAAGACAATTATGATGAGATTAGGCAAGATTTAGGGAGCATAAGATGGGGAAGGAAACTGCCGGGGATGGGCACATTAGAAATGTTGAGCTTATTCAAGGAAAAACTCCTATGTGTCCTCGATAAGTATGTACCTGTCAGGCAGGGAGGAAGCTGTAGAGCGCAGGAGCTGTGGTTTATGAAGGAAGTAGAAGCTCTGGTCAAGAGGAAGAAGAAGGCTCATGTTACGATGAGATGTGAAGGCTCAGTTAGGTTGCTTGAGGGTTACAAGGTAACCAGGAAAGACCTAAAGAGAGAGCTCAGAAGAGCCAGGAGGAGACATGAGGTGTTGGCGGATAGGATCAGGGTAAACCCTAAGGCTTTCTATAGGTATTTAAGGAATAAAAGAATGATGAGTGTAAGATTAGGACCAATCAAGGACAGTAGTGGGAAGTTGTGCGTAGAGTCAGAGGAAATAGGGGAAGCACTAAATGAATATTTTCCGACAGTATTCACTCTAGAAAACAACAATGTTGTCGAGTGTGAAAATAGATAAGTCCCCTGGGCCAGATAGGATTTATCCTAGGAACCTCCTGGAAGCCGGGGAGGAGATTTCTGAGCCTTTGGCATTGATCTTTAAATCGTCAATATCTACAGAATAGTGCCAGAAGACTGGAGGATAGCAAATGTAGTTCCCCTGTTCAAGAAGGGGAGTGGAGACAACCCTGGTAATTATAGACCAGTGAGCCTTACTTCAATTGTTGGTAAAGTGTTGGCAAAGGTTATAAGAACATATAAGAGGGTTATAAGAGGGCCTTGAGGCGGTTTTCGTTAGAGAGAAGAAGGTTGAGAGGTGACTTAATTGAGACATATAAGATAATCAAAGTGTTAGATAGGGTGGATAGGGAGAGCCTTTTTCCTAGGATGGTGACAGCAAGCACGAGGGGGCATATCTTTAAATTGAGGGTTGAAAGATATAGGACAGATGTCAGAGGTAGTTTATTTACTCAGTAAGGGTATGGAACGCTTTGCCTGCAACGGTTGTAGATTCGCCAACATTAAGTACATTTAAGTTATCATTGGACAAGCATATGGACATACATGGAATAGTGTAGGTTAGATGGGCTTCAGATCTGTATGACAGGTCGGCACAATATCGAGGGCGGAAGGGCCTGTACTGTGCTGTAATGTTCTATGTTCTAGAAACCTTGTCAATTGCCAAAGCTTGCTTTCCAAGCAACCTTTGCTGTTGTTCCTGTTTTGCAGCATCGACAGGTCTTTCAGCTTATTTGTGAGGAACCATGCCTTATGGATAACTGACAGGTCAGCTCAATGTTGTGTTGTATTTCGAGGTGCTCTGGGTTAGCTTTATTAGAGGGAGCCCTGTGTTTAACATTCTCCTGTGTTAGAGTTCATTTAAAGGGGTCTGTGTATTTGAGGGTACAATTACAGGGAGCTCTGTATTTTAGGCATTATTTACAGGGGGCTCATTTTTAAAAGCCCCCTACAAACAAACCCCAAAACACAGAGCACCTCGAAATACAACTCAACATTTCACCAATCTGTAAATTATCCATCACATGGGCCCCCTCACAAATAAACCCTAATAGACAGATTGGCAGGGGGTGGGGAACCAGATTTGTAATTCCAAGGATGAGATATTCAGCCTTCCAACAGACACATCGGGAGTGAGGTTGTTAATAAAGAAATATGGTCGATGGAGCGTAATTGTGGACACAGAGATGGTTTGAGGTGTGTGTACTTCAATGCTAGAAGTATCAGAAACAAGGAGAATGAACTTGGAGCATGGGTCAGTGCTTGGAACTGTGATGTTGTGGTTATTACAGAAAATTGGGTAACTCAGGGTGAGGAATGGTTGTTGGAAATTCAGCATTTTGATGCTTTAAAAGAAATGGGGAGGGTGTAAAAAGAGGTGGGGGAGTGGCACTGCAAGTGAGGGCTAGTATAGCAGCTAATGAAAGGCAGATCAAGAATGGTATGTCTATAGAGTCAGTTTGGGCTGAGGTTTGGGACAAGAAAGGAGCAGTAACTTTATTGCGTTTTTTTTTTAACAGATCCCCTAATAGTTGCAGAGACGTGGAGGAGCAGATTGGAAGGCAGAGACTGGAAAGGTGCAGAAGTCACAGGGTTGGAGACATGGGTGACTTCAACTGTTCAAATGGTGATTGGAAATGTTTCAGTTCCAATAGTTTAAATGGAGCGGATTTTGTCCAGTGTGTTCAAGAAGGATTCCTGACATAGTATGTAGACAGACCAACACAAGGAGAGGCCATTCGGATTTGGTGCTTAGCAATGAACCGGGCCAAGTGTTAGACCTATTGGTTGGACAGAATTTTGGTGGTCATCATTCTGTTACTTTTACAATAGCCATACAGAGGGTAAGGTTTATAATTGGGGGAATGGTAATTACAATTCTGTTTGGCAAAAACTGTAACGCATAATGGGAACACATGCTGTCAGGGAAGAGCACTATTGAAATGTGGAGATTGTTTAAGCAATGCATGCTGTGTGTGCTCAATATGTTCCTAGTAGGCAGGGAAGATGTGGCCGAGTGAGGGAGCCTTGGTTCTCAAGAGACGGAAAATGACTGGTTAAGAAGAAGAAGGATGCTTAAGTGAGGTTTCGGAAACAAGGAATGGAAAAGGCTCTGGAGGGATACAAGTTATCCAGAAAGGAGCTGAAGAAAGGGCTGAGGAGAGATATAAGGTGGCATGAGAAAACCTTGGCAGATAGGATCAAGGAAAGCTCCAAGGCTTTATACATGTATGTGAGGAATAACAATGACCAGAGATAGGGTAGGGCCGATCAAGAATTGTAAATGGAATTTGTGAACAGAGCCTAAAGAGGTAGGAGGGGTCCTTAATGAATACTTTTCTTTGGTATTCACAACTGAGGTGACCAAGTTGCATGGGAGGACAGTGTGAAACAGGCTGGTAGGCGAGAGGAGGTTGATGTTAGTAAGGAAGATGTTCAAGGAATTTTGAGGAACTTGAAGATAGATAAGTCCCCCAGGAATGATGGGATTTATCCAAGGATTCTATGGGAAGCGAGGGAATAGATTGCAGAGCCTCTGGCAATGATCTTTTTGTCCTCACTATCCATGGGTATAGTGCTGGAAGATTGAAGAGAGGCAAACATCATTCCCTTGTTCAAAAAAGGGAATAGGGATAACCACAGAAATTACAGGCCAGTTAGTCTTTCTTCAGTGGTGGGCAAGTTATTGGAAAGGGCTCCGCGATAGGATTTATGATCACTTGGAAAGGCACAGTTTGACTCATGATAGTCAGCATGGATTTGTGAGGGGTAGATCATACCTCACAAACCTTACTGAATTCTTTGAAGAGGTGACCAAACACGTGGATGAAGGTAGAGCAGTGGATGTGGTATACATGGATTTAAGCAGGGAGTTTGATAAGGTTCCCCATGGTCACCTCATGCAGAAGATACGGAAGCATGGGATGGGGGAAATGTGGCAGATTAGATTCAGAATTGGCTGACCCTTAGAAAACAAAAGGTGGTAGTGGATGGAAAATATTCAACATGGTGCTCAGTTACGAGTGGTGTACCACAAAGACATGTTCTGCGTACTCCTCAATTTGTGATTTTGTGAATGATTTGGATGAAGGAGTGGAAGGGTGGATTAGTTATTTTGCGACGATATGAAGGTGGGTCGCATTATGGACAGTGCTGAGGGCCATTCTAGGTTACAAATGGATGTTGATAGAATGTAGAGCTGGACCTAGAAGTGGCAGATGGAGTTTAACCCTGAGAAGCATGAGGTGATTAATTTCAGAAGGATAAATTTGAAAGCAGAATACAGGGTTAACAGAAAGATTCTTGGCAGTGTGGAGGAGCAGAGGGGTCTTGGGGTTCATTTTCACAGTTCCCTGAAAGCTGCCACTCAGATGGGTAGAGTTGTTAAGAAGGCGTATGGTGTGTTAGCTTTCACAATTAGAGGGATTGAGTTCAAGAGCCGTGAAGTTATGCTCCAGCTATACAAAAGCCTGGTTTGGCCGCATCTGGGGTATTGTGTCTAGTTCTGGTTGCCTCATTACAGGAAAGATGTAGAAATGTTGGAAAGGTGCAGAGGAGATTTACCAGGGATGTTGCCTGGAATAGAGGGAAAGTCTTATGAGGAAAGGTTACGAGTACTCGTGCTTTTAGCTTTAGAACGAAGAAGGATGAGAAATGACTCGATTGTGGTGTACAAAATTATCAGAGGTAGAGATCGAGTAGACAGCCAGAGACTTTTTCCTCTGGTGGAGATAGCTATTTATGAGGAGGCATAGTTTTAAATTGAGTGAAGGTCGATGTAGGTCAGACATCAGAGGTGGGTTCTTTAGTCAGAGCGTGGTCAGGGCATGGAATGCATTGCCGGAGAGGGTAGTGGAGTCGGCCTCATTAGGGGCATTTAAGTAACATATGGATGATGGTATAAAGTAGCAGAGGAGGGTATTTAGACCTTAGGAATACAGTAAATGTTCGGCACAACATCGTGGGCCAAAGGGCCTGTACTGTGCTGTATTGTTCTATGTTCTGTCTTCTCACACAGAGCCACCTGTAAATAAACACTGAAACACAGAGCTTCCTGTAAATAAATCCTAAAGCAGTGAGCCCCCTGTATATAAGCACTGAAGCACAGAGCCCCATGTATATAAATACGAAAACACTGAGCCTCCTGTAAATAAACCCTGAAAATAAAACACTACAAATAAAATCTGAAACACACAGCCTCCTGTAAATAAACCATGAAACATAGAGCCTCCTGTAAATAAACCTTGAAGCACAGAGCCAACTGTACATAAGCCCTAAAACACAGAACACCTGTTTAAAAAGAAAACCTGAAACACAGAGACCCTGTAAAATAAAATCTAAAACACAAACATCACTGTAAATGAACCCTGAAACACAATGACTCCTGTAAATAATGTCCAATGCAAAAACTCATTTAAACAAACGCTAAAAACAGCACCGTCTAAACTCTCTCAAGCACAGAGACACGTTTAAATATAACCTAAGAAAAGTTCCTCAGGAAATCAATTGTAAAACACAGGGCCGCAGTAAGAAACATAAAAGACAGAGTTCCCTGTAAATAAAGTGCCAAAGATAGACCTCCCTGTAAATAAACCCTACAGCAAAATGCCCCCTGTACACAAATACAAGAACACAGATCTCTCTGTGCAGAAACCATAAAACACAGAGCTCTCAGTAAATCTACCGTAAAGCAGAGAGCCCAATGTACATAAACTCACGCGCACAGAGCCTTGTGTAAATAAACCCTGAAACACAAAGCCTCCTGTAAATAAACCCTAAAATACAGAGCCCCCTGCAAATAAACCCTAAAACCCAGTGCCCCCATAAGTAAAACCTGACACACAGAGCTTACTGCAAATAAACATGAAAATATGGAGCCCCCTGTAAATGAACCCAAATATGCACAACTCTCGGGAAATAAACCAACAGCACAGAGCTCAAGGCAAATAAAACCTCAAACACTGAGCACTCTGTAAGTGAACACTAAATCACAGAGCCCCCTCTAAATAGACCCTAAAACACAGAGACCTCTGGAAATAAACCCTATAAAACACAGGGTCCCCTGAAAATATATCCTAAAATACAGAGCATCCTGACTCCATTTCATGGGGCATTGGCATCTGTTTTGAAACCAGGGGGATCTGTACTGTTGGGATAGTCTCTACCTGAACCGATTTGGAACCAGAGTTCGAGCGAAAAGGATAATTAGGGTGGTCAGTAGGACTTTAAACTTCTGAGTCAGGGGGAAGGGAAAGCAAAAGCAACAGGGAGTATGGAGTTAAATGGAAAGATAAGCAGCAGGATAGTATGTGTGCAGGTGGGTTTAAGATCGAGGCAAACTAGGAATGCAGCAAAAAGGAAGGATGACTTGGGGCATCTGAGGATTTCCAATATCTCTAATGATGATGAGAAAGTTAGCATTAAGAGACTTTACCTAAATGCTCATAGTATTCGTAACAAAGTAGAAGATTTAACGGCACAAATCCTCTTGAAGGATTATGATGTGGTAGGCATCACAGAGACATGGTTGCAGGGAGTTCAGGACTGGCAGTTAAACATCCAAGGATTCATGACTTATCGAAAAGACAGGGAGGTGGGCAGAGGGGGCGGGGTTGCCTTGTTTGTTAAGAATTAAATTAAATCTACGGCACTAAATGACATAGGGTCAGAGGGTGTGGAGTCTCTGTGGCTGGAGTTGAGGTACCACAAGGGCTAAAAAAACCATAATGGGAGTTGTGTACAGACCTCCTAACAGTGATCGGGACCAGGGGCACAAGATGCACCGAGAAATAGACAGGCCATGTCAGAAAGGCAAGGTCATAGTGATCATGGGGGACTTCAATATGCAGGTGGTGTGGGTGAATAATGGAACAGCTTGTGATGGAGCCCATAAGGCAGCAGGCTATTCTGGACTTAGTGCTCTGTAATGAGCCAGACTTTATAAAAGACCTTAAAGTAAGGGAACACTGAGGAGGCAGCAATTATAATATAGTAGAGTTCAGCCTGCAGTTTGAAAGAGAGAAGGCAAAATTGGATGTAATAGTGTGACAGTTAAATAAAGGTAATTACAGGGGCATGAGAGAGGAATTGACAAAAATCGACTGGAAGCAGAGCCTAACGGGGAAGACAGGAGAGCAACAATACAGCAGGAGATTCTGGGTGTAATTGGGGACACAGTACAGAGGTTCATCCCAAAGAAAAGAAAGATTATGGGGGCAGGGGGAGCGGAGCATGCGATTAGACAGCCATGGCTGAGAAAGAAAATGTATCAAAGAGCAAGTGGCCAAGAGCACTGGGAAATCAGAAGATTGGGAAGGCTACAAAAACAAGCAGAGGATAACAAAGAGAGAAAGAAGGAAGGAGAGGATCAAATATGAAGGTAGGATAGCCAGCAATTTTGAAATGATAGTAAAAATGTCTTTCCATACATAAGAAACAAACACGAGGCAAAAGTAGACATCGGGCTGTTCCAAATTGATGCTGGAAGGCTAGTGATGGGAGATAAGGAAATAGCTGAAGAACTTAACAAGTACTTTGTGTCAGTCTTCACAATGGAAGACATGAGTAGAATTCCAACAATTAAGGAGAGTCGGGGGCAGAGTTGAGTATGGTAGGCATCACAAAAGAGAAAATGCCAGAAAAGCTATAAGCGAGCTCAGCAGGGCCAGGAGATTTATCAATTTTAGAGTTCTGAGGGACGTGGCTGAGGAAATAATGGAGGCATTGTTTGTGATCTTTCAAACATCACTGGAGTCGAGGAAAGTCCCAGATGAAGGGATAATCGTTGTTCTAACCCTATTGTTTTAGAAAGGATCAAGACAAAAGATGGAAAATTATAGGCTGATCAGCCTAACCTCGGTAGCTGGTAGTGATCAAAGTTCGAATCTCGGTGGAAACTCTAATTGTTGCGTCCCTCCGAATTGCTTAATTTGGGACGTGACAGTGCAATCTGCCCACGGGCGAATTTAAGGCCCGGCCTTTTCGCACCGTCGGGTCAAATGTCATTACATTTCAGGCCAAGTAGAAAGAACAAGACGGCCCGATCCCTGGCCTGTAGAATTTGCATCGGAGACAGCCTGAGAATGGAAGTCGCTGTGCTGTTTTCTGAGCAGCCCTCAAAGCCGACATAGGAAACGCTGAGGCTGACAAGTGAGGCAGTGCATGCGAAAGCTGAAAGCAGAAAGAAATACCGACAGCTGCAATTGTCCTGCAGATTGTCAGTTTGCAAGTGAGAGACACCCGCGAGCAGCACCAGCACCTCCCTTCGGTGACGATGATGGGTTACAGTGAGGCTCCCACTCAATGGCACATTTGAAAACGTTGACCAGAACTCAAGAGCAATGCCTTGCACTGCCTGAAATGCTGTGATTGCTGTGGCGCAATGGTGAGCGTGTGGCTTTGTGATCGTTGGTGTCTGTCTTCAAGTCCCAGGGTAGCCTGTTTCTTGGTCAATTTAGTGCTCAGCCTGGGCGAGTCCCTTTTTTGTCATTACAAACCCAACAATTGAAGAGGGCTGATTTTAACAAATGTACTTTGTCTGCTTTTGCTGTGCCCATGAGCCAGGGACATGTTTCCTTCTTAGGGGACTGCAGGCTTGTAGCAGTTTAACTGCTTGTCTGAAACCAGGGAATAACATGGTGTGCTCTGAGTGAAACAGCGTTGTCGGTTCCATGGTGTAACGGTTAGCACTCTGAGTTTTGTATCCAGCGGTCCGAGTTTGAAACTCGGTAGAACCGCTAATTGTTGCGTCGCTCTGAATTGCTTAATTTGGGACGTGACAGTGCAATCTGCCCACAGGCGACTTTAAGGCACGGCCGTTTTGCACTGTTGCGTCAGATGTCATTACATTTCAGGCCAAGTAGAAAGAACAAGACGGCCCGATCCCTGGCCTGTAGAATTTGTTTCGGAGCCAGCCTGAGAGTGGAAGTCACTGTGCTGTTTTCTGAGCAGCCCTCAAAGCCGACATAGGAAACGCTGAGGCTGACAAGTGAGGCAGTGCATGCGAAAGCTGAAAGCAGAAAGAAATACCGACAGCTGCAATTGTCCTGCAGATTGTCAGTTTGCAAGTGAGAGACACCCGCGAGCAGCACCAGCACCTCCCTTCAGTGACTATGATGGGAGGTAGCGAGGCTGCCACTCAATGGCACATTAGAAAACGTTGACCAGAACTCAAGTGCAATGCCTTGCAGCGCCTAAAGCACCGTGGTTGCCGTGGCGTAGTCGTGAGCTCGTGGGTTGGTGACCGCTAGGGTCTGTCTTCAAGTCCCAAAACAGCCTATTTCTTGGTCAACTTAGTGATCAGCCTTTTTTGTCCCTTTTTTGTCATTACAAATCCAACAATTGAAGAGGGCTGATTTTAACAAATGTACTTTGTCTGCTTTTTTGTCCCCATGAGCCAGTGATGTGTTTCCTTCTTAGTGCACTGCAGCCAGTCTGCAGCTTTCGTCTGACCCTTCACTGGACCCAAAACATTAACTTTGTTTTCTCCATCAGAGATGCTGCCAGACTTTTTAAGCTTTTCCAGCAACTTTGTTTTGTTCCTGATTTACAGCCCACAGAACTCTTTCAGCTTTCATAATTCCAGGAGGGTCTGCTTTTAAGGTTTGTTTGAATAGGATTCTGTGTTCTAGGTGTTGTCGTCATCGTTTCATTTCAGAATTTGCACCTCAATATCGTAGGAGCAGAACTGACGGTGGGCACTCTATTGCTGGGTCTACATTGAAACACTGTCAGAAAGTGAGAATTGTAAGAGTGCTTTATATTCAGAGGGTAAATATTGAAGCAGTGCCTGATTAACTGGTCAGAACCATGGGAATGCCACATGATTTAAGGGTCATTCTGGAAGGAGCGCATCTTTGCAAAAGTGTTCGTACTCATTGCGAGAGATTAATGCACTCCGTCAGTTCTGACCCTCTGACAATGACAAACTTACTGAGAACTGACCACCTGACAAATCGGTACTGCCTCAGGCCTGACCCTCTGATGAGAATGAACTCCCTCAGTAATTACACACTGCTCATGAAGCCCGCCCTCAACACTGACCCTCTGGCAGCACGACATTCCCTCAGCAATGACCCATTCACAAAGAGGCACTGGGTAACAACATGTTGCCTGAGAATGAGGCTCACTCGCATGACTGAATGTCCAGTTCTCCTTCAGTACTGGGTGAACTGGACTGGTTTTGGGATGCAGTGGGGGATGGGGAGATTTTGAAGCTTGTGAAGTCCACATTGAGACCATTGGGCTGCTGGGTTCCCAAGCGGAATATGAGTTGCTGTTCCTGCAACGTTCGGGTGGCATCATTGTGGTACTGCAGGGGACCCATGATGGACATGTCGTCTAAGGAATGGGAAGGGGAGTTAAAATGGTTCACGACTGGGAGGTGCAGTTGTTTATTGTGAACCGAGTGGAGGTGTTCTGCAAAGCGGTCCCCAAGCCTCCGCTTGGTTTCGCCAATGTAGAGGAGGCCACACCGGGTACAGTGGATACAGTATACCACATTGGCAGATGTGCAAGTGAACATCTGCTTAATATGGAAAGTCATCTTGGGGCCTGGGATGGGAGTGAGTGAGGAGGTGTGGGGGCAAGTGTAGCACTTCCTGTGGTTGCAGGGGAAGGTGCCGGGTGTGGTGGGGTTGGAGGGGAGTGTGGAGCGAACAAGGGAGTCACAGAGAGAGTGGTCTCTCCAGAAGGCAGACAAGGGTGGGATGGAAAAATGTCTTGGGGGTGGGGTCGGATTGCAGATGGCAGAAGTGTCGGAGGATGATGCGTTGTCTCCAGAGGTTAGTGGGTTGCTACGTGAGGATGAGGGGGATTCTCTTAGGGCGGTTACTGCATGGGCGGGGTGTGAGGGATGTTGTGCGGGAAATGCGGGAGACACGGTCAAGGGCATTCTCGACCACTGCGGGGGGGAAGTTGCAGTCGTTGAAGAACGTGGACATCTGGGATGTGCGGGAGTGGAATGCCTCATTCCGGGAGCAGATATGGCGGCGGCAAAGGAATTAGGAATAGGGGATGGAATTCTTGCAGGGGGGTGGGTGGGAGGAGGAATATTCTAGGTAGCTGTGGGAGTCGGTGTGCTTGAAATGGACATCAGTTTCTAGCTGGTTGCCTGAGATGGAGACTGAGAGGTCCAGGAAGGTGAGGGATGTGTTGGAGATGGCCCAGGTGAACTTGAGGTTGGGGTGGAAGGTGTTGGTGAAGTGGACGAACTGTTCGAGCTCCTCTTGGGAGCAAGAGGCGGCGCTGATACAGTCATCAATGTAACGGAGGAAGAGGTGGGGTTTGGGGCCTGTGTAGGTGCGGAAGAGGGACTGTTCCACGTAACCTACAAAGAGGCAGGCATAGCTGGGGCCCATGCGGGTACCCTTGGCTACCCCCTTTAGCTGCAGGAAGTGGGAGGAATCGAAAGAGAGGTTGTTGAGGGTGAGGATGAGTTTGGCTGGGTGGATGAGGGTGTCGGTGGAGGGGGACTGGTCGGGCGTGCGCGACAGGAAGAAGTGCAAGGCCTCAAGGACATCTGCATGAGGAATGCAGTTGTATAAGGGCTGGACGTCCATGGTGAAAATGAGGTTTTGGGGGCCAGGGAATTGGAAGTTCTGGAGGAGGTGGAGGGCGTGGGTGGTGTCACGGACATTGGTGGGGAGATCTTGGATGAAGAGGGAGAAAATGGAGTCCAGATAGGTGGAGATGTGGTCGGTGGGGCAGGAGCAGGCGGAGACAATAGGTCGGCCAGGGCAGGCAGGTTTGTGTATTTTGGGAAGGAGATAGAAGCAGGCGGTGCAGGGTTGAGGAACAATGAGGTTGGAGGCTGTGGGTGGGAGGCCCCCTGAGGTGATGAGGTCATGGATGGTATTGGAGATGATGGTTTGGTGCTCAGGGGTGGGGTCATGATCAAGGGGGCGGTAGGAGGAGGTGTCAGAGAGTTGACGTTTGGCCTCAGCGATGTAGAGGTCAGTGCGCCATATCACTACTGCGCCTCCCTTGTCTGAGGGTTTGATGGTGAGGTTGGGGTGGAAGCGGAGGGCTGCCCGTTCTGCAGGGGAGAGGTTGGAGTGGGTGAGAGGGGTGGAGAGGTTGAGGCGGTTTCTGTCTCGACGGCAGTTAGAGATGAAGATGTCGAGGGAGGGTAAGAGGCCTGGGGGTGGTGTCCAGGAGGAGGACTTGTGTGGGAGGAAGGTGAAGGGGTCAGTGGAGGGAGGGTTCGGCTCCCAGTTGAAGAAGTAGGCGTGGAGGCGAAGGCGGCGGTAAAACTGCTCTATGCCCAAATGTGACTGGTATTCGTTGATGTGTGGGTGGAGGGGGACAAAGGTGAGCCCCTTCCTGAGGGCTGACCGTTCGGCCTCAGTCAGTGGGAGGTCTGGGGGGCAGGTGAACATTTGGCGGGGCTCAGTGCGGCTGTCATTTGTAGGGTTGCTGGCTGTGGGCGGAGCGAGGAGGTCTTCAGCGGTGGGCGGGGTTCCGTCGGCGACGGGCGGTGCTGGGTCGGCGGCGGCGACGCGTGAGCTGTTTGTGGTGTCAGTTCTCACCGGCAATTCTCCAGTACAGCGGGGAAAAACATCAAGATAAACCTTAGAGAGACAGTGTAGCAGGGAGAGATGTACTACAGCTTCCAAAGGTATCAGCAATTGCTGCAGAAAATCTAAAACTAAAGCTAAAAATCCCAACTCTTGTGGGAGCTCTACACTTTGCATTCAGGCTGTTTATTTGTGGGCTAATACACCTCCGAAAGCCGTTGTATCCGTGCTATCAAAATGCACAATTTATCACCTGTTCTCATCCCAGAAAATACTTTATCTTAAAATGTGAGTTATGACTTTTCTAGTTTCATATAACACCCAGGAGAATACAAGTACATTATAGCTAAATTACAGAGAAATTAACTGGGAAGCCCTCTTTAACAAAAGGCCTTCAAACTTAGCGAATGCCAAGAGCAATGTCAGCCTAAATCCTCATAAAAGCTGTATTATTGTGAAGTTTTTAAAATTTATTATTTATACGCAACTTGATTAAAATGTCAATTTTTTTTTAGGTTTTGTTTTATTTTACTTCTATGCTCAGACATAAAAGTTCCTAATTCGATTGTGAAAATTTGAGCTGAGACATTCCATGCATCATCGATTTGAGACAAGGCATTCAGATTTCAGCTACTACTTCTGGAAATTCCTGATGTCTGTTCTGAAAAGTATAGCTCCAAAGTGACTGAAGATGAAGCAACTTCTCCAGACATGAGCTTAAAACAAGTACAGTTTAACACCTCGATCATATCAACTCTTTTCTACACTCAGAGGAAAATAAGCACAGGCTGTAACAAACATTGTATATTCTTTTGCAGGGCATAATAGAATTTTGGGATATAAGAAAGATAATGGGTCCTATGGAGCCTGGAAAACTTAACCAAGCAGCACGTGGTGCATGTCTCATTCTGTATTCAGTTACATTTTCTTGTCTCATCTTCCACACCCCTTTTCACTTGGATATTCATTAAAAATTCTTAGTGCATTTGAGAATTAATAAATAATTGGAGGATAATATTAAGGGTAGTGTCTTTTGATAATTCACACTTAGGTGTGCGAACATTTTGTTTGAATGAAAGTAGATTGGTTTTAAAATTGTTAGAACATTTGTTCAGGAACAAGAGTGATTAATAAAATTAAGATTGCATCTATGTGGAGTAGAATGCTCAATCAAGTGGAACTTCACAGGAGAGTTGTCAAAATTTGATGCAGAGCCACAGGGCAGTGCAATGGCTCAGTGGTTAGCACAGCTGCCTCCCAGCACCAGGGACCTGGGTTCGATTTCAGCCTCTGGTTAGACACAGGAAATGTAAGGGAATGGGTTTGGGCGGTATGCTGTTTGGAAGCATGATGTGAACGTGTTGTGCTGGATGGCCTATTTCTGCACTGTCAATTCTATGAATTTAGAATTTAGCCACCTAAATGTGGCATAGTGACACAACAGTTAGCACTGCTGCTTCACAGTGGAGATCTAGGTTCAATTCCACTTTCGGACAACTGCCTGTGTAGAGTTTGCATATTCTCCCTTTGTCTGCTTGGGTTTCCTCCCACATTCCAAACATGTGCAGGTTAGATGGATTTGGCCATGTTAAATTGCATGTAGTATCCAGAAATGTGTAAGGTAGATGGATTAGCCACGGGAAATGCAGGGATTGGGTGGAATGCTCTTTGAAGTGTCTGTGTAGACTCAAATGGCCTGCTTCCACACTGTAGAGATTCTACAATGATGGTTTAGTAGAAGAAGATAAATGACAGGGGGCATCTCAAATTGAGCCAAGGAAGTTGAAGTGTTGAAACTAAATTTCTAATTTTTTTTTGGATGAGACTGCCAAAAATGATGTGACAAGTTATGAATTTGCCGTAGTAATTTGAGTACTTCACTGTGTGCACAGAACAGATTTGTTTCCTTTCAGGTTGACTGGGTCTGTTGTAAAAAAATACTCTCAACGGCACGAACACAACTTGTTGTCAATGACAAATTCATCCAGAATCTGTAACTTACCTCATCCATGGGCAAAATGTGTCTGGAGCATTTGAAGATCCCCCCACCGCCGTGATAACCTGAGACTTATAGGTTCTGTCCGTATACACTTCTTCAATTTTTTTTATGTTAATGTTTCATTGAGTGCATTCTTTCTCCTTTTGGATATTGCCTGTATAATTGTTACCCGTTACTACCTTTGTCTCCACGCTTGCTCATTCAATGGTGTCAAGATGCCAGCAGTGCGTGTACCTTCTCCATCCCGTAATGCAGTCAGCTCACCCAAGACATAGTTCTGACTTGAAATCTGATCAATCAAAGTTCATTGTGATGGACATTTTAGTTATCTGTCATGAAACGAAAACTGATTCTGACTGGCATGAACTGTAGTGCAAATGAATATAATCTGCGAAATGAGATTCCTTTATAGGCTTGCATCCACGACAACTAATTGCTTTTCAAAGACGTTGCACACATACATTTTTTTCTCCTATCACCTTAGATTATTTCTTTCCTTTATGCATGTTGTGTGGTTTTCCAGTCAGGCCCATAAACACAGGTTGATGCAGTCACCGTTATAACATGGTATTGAAGGAGAACTTGTGACCTTTGGAGTTTCATTCCAGTGTATGAAGGAGTGCATCATCAAGCCACTCCAGAGCACTACTGGTGACTATATTGTTGCAAGTTTTCAAGTGTTACCGATGGTTACCTAAAATATGGCCCTTTTGTTGTTGTGCTATTCATCTTAACTGCACCTTATCTAGTATTTAGGCTTGGAAGCTATTTTAATCTTTTTGATTTACTTATTCAAAATCATTTATGATTGTTGTCATGATATTTACAATCCTGTTTTGATAGGACATATAGGATTGGATCTGTCTTAGCCCATCTATTAATGGAAATAAAGTATGCGCTTATAAAACCCCTTCTGGCAACGTAGTTGCTTAGTGGTGAGAGCTGCTCATGCACTGGGGAGCCAACTGAGATTTCAGTCTTGGGTAACTATCTGTGTGGAATTGACACGTCCTCCCCGCGTCTGCGAGGGGCTTCTGCCAGGTGCTCCAGTTTCCTCCCATTGTTCAAAGATGTGCAGGTCCTTATGTGCTTGGTGAAGCATTTCTTAAATGTTTCACATCCTGCCAGCATCCAGTGCCTTGGACAAAATAACTGGAGATGAATAAAAGATACTGTGCCTTTTGACGCCATTTCGTGCTGGATTTTCATCAATCCCGCTATATATAGGTGACAACTTCCATGACCTTTTTTGATGCTATATATTTCAAGGTCTCTGTTACAGCATATCCATGAATGTGCACTTCAAAAGATACTTTCAGATCATAGAATCCCTACAGTGTGGAAACAAGCCCCTTTTGACCCAACAAGTCCACAGACACCCTCCAAACAGCATCTCACCCTGACCCAGCCCCCTACCCTTTCCTCAGTAACCCTGCATTTCCCATGACTAACACACCTGTGTTTCTTTGGAATTCGGGTGTTGAAGATGGAGATGTGGTCAATAAGTAGGAGCTTGACGTAGATGCTCTTGTTATCTGGATGTTCCACAGATGTGTGGAAAGCCAAGGAGAGGGCATCTACCATGGATCTGCTGCATCAGCAGGTGAATTGCAGTGGATCAATGTGGGAGGCTGGAGTTGATGTGACCCATGACCAACCTCTCAAAGCACTTCATAGTCATAAATATGGATGTAAGAGCCACTGGGCAGTAGTCATTGAGGCTTATGGAAGAACATTACTGACATTCAGTGCAGGGATCTTAAAGCATGAGCACGAACATCAGAAAATTGGAGAAACCTCGAGCATATGAGCACAGGTAGCTGAGGGTAGGGATGGTGGGAATTACAGAAATCAAAGAGGGCAAGACACAGAGAGAGAGAGAGAGACAGAGATCGTAGTGAGCAAATGATTAGCCTGGTAGGCAGTGGAAAATACATGATTTTACATGGAACATGCAGACATCTTCGAAAAACAGGACGTTGAGTTTTCAAAGTTTTGGAAATTAGTGTTATAGTTGATTTAAAGTGGATCAAATTACTGTTCAGTTTGGTTATGGCTTTTGATGAAGGGATGGTCCTTCTAAGATTGAAATTGGAGAAAGATTTCAGGATTTTTTCATGTTCTTGTCTTTCTGTTATGCCCCTAGGGGGAAAAAAGGCATTGAAAGTGCCGTTAATTTTTTGCATGGCGAGCTGCTGATTATTAACCAGTCTCACACCATTGCCATCACCTTGCCCTTGTGAAGGCAGATATGGATAAAGTTATGAAAGCTTATAGAAAATTGAAAGCACTCACATCCTGTGACGAAGGTAAGTTTCTTTTCTTTAAAAAAAATGCCTGCAGCTTAATGAGCATAATAAAGAGCACAGTGGCTCTGGTTAACACTGCTGCCTCACGGCACCGGCAACTTGGGTTCAATTCCACCCTGAGGTGACTGTCTGTGTGGAGTTGGCACATTCTCCATGTGTCTGCATGAGTTTTCTCTGGGTGCTCGAGTTTCCTCCCACAGTCAGAAGATGTGCGAGGTACGTGGATTGGCCATGCTAAATTTCCCGTGGTGTTCAGTGATGTGTATGTTAGGTGCGTTGTAAGTGGATTGGTCTGGGTGGGATGCTGTGAGGGGCAGTGTGGACATGTTGGGCTGACAGACCTGCTTCCACACTGTAAGGATTCACTGATTCATGATTCTATGATTTTACTGAGCACAAAGGTGCAATATTAGCTGGTCAAATTTGTCTCACCTGTTTACACATTGACAAGAAAGCTTTAATTTCAATTTCTATGCATTTTCAACTTGTCTGCTGTCTATAACAAAGCTGACGATATCTCCTTCTCTAATGCACATCACCTGTCCCCAACACTGAGAGGTGACACTTGCTTTTCATTTAGTACAAACAATAAAACAATAGCCTCCATATCACATCCAGCGGCTTCTCTTAATGCTCACGCAGTTTTTTTTTCCTCCAGGTATTGACCACTCATCATTTCTAATTGCTCATCTCATCTCTCTCTCATGCACTCTCTCCCTCTCTGTCATTATCTCTCCTCTCCCTGTTATCCCCCATCACTTGACTCACAGCCACAAACAGAAGTTCACAGTCACACTATGTTGCACATGCATATCCTATCCCTCATGCACAAACATACTATGCGCACACACACAGAATCAGGAACACAGTATCTCACTAACACACTCTGTCACATTCTCACTCATTCATACTCCATACTGTCACACAGTCATGCACGGTCTTGCACACATTCTGTGACACACTTGCATGCTCTGTGGCAGGATCTTTTGCCAATGCTCATGCTCTCAAGTACACACAGACACATACACACTACCACAAATCTCTCCCTCACACACTTATGCTTGCAAATTTGCTTGCTCTCCAGGCCACTCGCTCTCACAGACACTCACAGCCTCATGCATGCTGTAACACTCCCTTCTTGTGCTAACTCTCTTTCACACACTCTCGAGCACAGTCACTGGCACACACATTCTGTCGTGCGCACACTCACACTTTGATGCACTGTCTTTGCACTCTTGAATCGTAGGCTCACCTCTCTCTTCAACACAGTCAATTTGATTTGAGTCATCATTGTCACATGTGCCTAGGTACAGTGAAAAGTTTTCTCATGCATGCAGTATAGACAGATCATACCATACAAGGTGCATTAGTGAAATGGAACATAGTGACAGCTACAGAGAAGATGCACAGAGAGCGAGATCAAAATTAGATTTAAAATTTTAAGTGTTCTATTCAGATGTCCAACAACAGCGGTGAAGAAGCTGTTCTGGGACCTGTTCACACATGAATACAAACTTTTTGACATCTTCCCTTCAGAAAAGGGTAGAAGAGAGTGTAATTGGTGGGGGGGGGGAGGGGCGGTGAGAAAGGCCTTTGATTATGTCAGTTTCTTTCCCGAGGCAGGGGGAAGTATAGGTGGAATCAATGAATGGAAGGCTGGTTTGCATGATGGACTATGCTGTGTTCATGACTCTTGTAGTTTATTGTGGTCTTAGGAAGAGTTGTTGCCAAACCATGCTGTGATGTGCATCCAAATAGGATGCTTTCTATTGTACATCAATGAAAGTTGACCTTGTGGACACACCGAATTGCCTTAGCCTCTTGGGGAAATAGAGACATTGGTGTGCTTTTTTGCCCATTGCGACGATCTGGGTGGACCAGGAAAGATCGTTGGTGATCGACACCCTCAACTATCTCCACCTCAGCAACATCTCTCAGACTGTCTCATGCATGCTCTCACACACTGACATTCTGTCTGTCTCCCTCTCTCTGATTGCAATGATCTGGGTGTACCAGATTTTTCACGGTCATAGTTGTGACTCTCTGAAGGACAATTTGTGGGGATGGTACATCCTCTACAAGTGGGCTGGTCTGCAGCTGAACCAGAAAGGAACCAAAATCCTTGCGCAAGGGTTTGCTAATGTGGTGAGGAATTTAAGCTATAGGCCTCCAAGCAGTGGGCACTTGAAGAGCAGGTAATTCACTGAGGGGTGAGAAACTAATAAAATAAAAATTATATTAGGGGATTTCAACTGCACAACATTAATTGAGATAACACAAAAGTTTGACTTGGGAAATAATTCTTTAAATACATTTTGGGGTGAGGCATATTTTATTGAAACAAGGCAGGATCTGGGTAAAATATTTTGGGAAGTGACTTGAGGGCGAATCTGCAGCAGAATAGTGGGATACGTCCAGAAAAGGAACTGGGAGAGTAAAGGCCAGTTATATTCCGTTTTGGGTGAAATTTATAATCAACAAGCCTGGAGAACCCTGGATCTTGAATGTTCAGGACATGTTTATGACAAGTGCAAAGGGAGCAAATGAATGGATGACTAGTGACGTATAAAAATGAAGTGTAAAGAAACGGTGGTGGCCAAGGTTGGAGAGAATATCGAGATATTTTACAGGTATATCAAGCAGGAGAATAATGAGGGAAAGAGTAGTGCCAATTAGAAACTGGGGTGTATGAGGGGTGATGGGACAATCTGTGTTCGTAACTGAAGGGCATTGATACAGGAGACAAGTACCTCCCATCTGTCCTCCCTTCAAGGAGGAGCGTCAATGTCCATAAAGCAGGAAGATGCAGTGTGAAGTTGAAGTTTATGGCTGGTTTAAAAGTGAACAAATCCCCACTCCCAGATGAGTTGTTTCCAAGACTGCTGTGGGAGAAGAGAAAGAAAATCTCTTCAGAGATAATACGAACTGCAGATGCTGGAGAATCTGAGGAAACAAGGTGTAGAGCTGGATGAACACAGCAGGCCAAGCAGCATCAGAGCAACAGGAAGGCTGATGTTTCGAATCTGGACCGTTCTTCAGAAATGGAGCAGGGGAAGGGGATTCTGAAATAAATATGGAGACGGGAAGGCAGATCGAAGATGGATAGAGGAGAAGATAGGTGGAGAGGAGACAGACAGTTCAAAGAGATGGGGATGGAACCAGTAAAGAGAGTGCAGATGGGTGTTTAGAACATAGATCAGTACAGCGCAGAACAGGCCCTTCGGCCCTTGATGTTGCGCCGACCTGTGAACTAATCTATGCCCATTCCCCTACACTATCCCATCATCATCCATATGCTTATCCAAGGACTATTTAAATGCCCCTAAATGTGGCTGAGTTAACTACATTGGCAGGCAGGGCATTCTATGCCCTTACCACTCTCTGAGTAAAGAACCTGCCTCTGACAGCTATCTCAAATCTATCACCCCTCAATGTGTAGCTGTGCCCGCTCATACAAGCTGACGTCATCATCCACGGAAAAAGACTCCCCTTGTCCACCCCATCTCATCCACTGATCATCTTGTATGTCTCTATTAAATTCCCTCTTAACCATCTTCTCTCCAGTGAGAAAAGACCCTAGTCCCTCAGCCTTTCTTCATAAGACCTTTGCTTCTGACTAGGCAACATCCTGGTAAATCTCATCTGAACCTTTTCCAATGCCTCTTCATCGTACCTGTTATGGGGTGACCAGAACTGCACGCAATATTCCAAATGAGGCCGCACTAGCATTTTGTACATAGAACATTACAGTACAGTACAGGGCCTTCGGCCCTCGATGTTGTGCCGACCTATCATACCAATCTGAAACCCATCTAACCTACACTATTCCAAGTACGTCCATATGCTTGTCCAGTTGCAACATGACATCACGGTTCCGGAACTCAATCCCTCTACCAATGAAACCTAACACACTGTAAGCCTTCTTAACAACACTATCAAGCTGGGTGGCAACTTTCAGGGATCGATGTACATAGACACCAAGATCCCTCTGCACATCCACACTACCAAGAATCATTCCATTGACATAATATTCTGCCTTCCTATTATTCCTCCCAGAGTGAATCACCTCACATTTATCCGCATTGAACTCCATTTGCCACCTTTCAGCCCAATTCTGCAGTTTATCAAGTCTCCCTGTAACCTGCAACATTCTTCCACACTGTCCACCACTCCATCGACTTTAGTGTCATCTGCAAACTTACTAACCCATCCTGCAATGCCTGCCTCCAAGTCATTTATAAAAATTACAACAGCAGTGGTCCCAAAACAGATCCTTGAGACACACCACTAGTGACCTGACTCCAGGCTGAGTGTTTTCCATCAACCACCACTCATTGCCTTCTTACAGGAAGCCAGTTTCTAATCCAAATGGCTAAATCTCCCTCAATCCCGTGCCTCTGTATTTTCTCCAATAGCCTACCATGTGGAACCTTATCAAAGGCTTTACTGAAGTCCATGTACACCACGGCAACTGCCCGACCCTCATCCACATGCTTGGTCACCTTCTCAAAAAACTCAGTGAGTTTTGTGAGATACGGCTTGCTCTTGACGGATCTGTAATCAAATTGTTGCTTGCTAGATGATTATAAATCCTATCTGTTATAATCCTTTCCAGACCTTTTCTGACAACAGACGTCAGGCTCACTGGTTTATAATAACCTGTGTTATCTCTACTGCCCATCTTGAACAAGGGCATAACATTTGCAACCCTCCAGTCATCTGGTACTAAACCTGCAGACTTTGAGGCCTCAAAGATCAAGGTCAAAGGCTCCGCCACCTCCTCCCGAGCTTACCAGGGAATCCTCAGAAAAATCCCATCTGGCCAAGGGGATTTATCTACCTTCACACTTTGTAGAATTGATGACACCTCAATCCTTTCAATTCTAGTAGCCCATAACTCAGTCTTCTCCTCGACAATATTCTCCTTTACCTGAGTGAAAACAGATGAGAAATATTCATTTAGAACCTCTCCGATCTCCATTGGGTCCACACACAACTTACCACTTCTGTCTTTGGCTTGCCCTATTCCTGTCCCAGTCATCCCCTTACTCCTTACATACCTAGAGAAAGCTTCAGGGTTCTCCTTCATTCTACCTGTTCCTTAGGGAGGAGATAGGTCAGTCCAGGGAGGAAGAA
Source organism: Stegostoma tigrinum (assembly GCF_030684315.1). Lineage (NCBI taxonomy): Eukaryota > Metazoa > Chordata > Chondrichthyes > Orectolobiformes > Stegostomatidae > Stegostoma > Stegostoma tigrinum. The sequence continues at coordinate 44,723 of NW_026728359.1, forward strand.
CAGGTCAAGGGGGCAGGAAGATGTTAGGAGGTAGGCAATGGGGGTGGGGCTTGATGTGGGAGGAGGGGATAGGAGGGAGAAAAGACATGTTTGGGAGGCGGGGAAGAGCTGGACTGGTTTTGGGATGCAGTGGGAGTGAAGGTAGATTTTGAAGCTTGTGAAGTCCACATTGATACCATTGGGCTGCAGGGTTCCCAAGCAGAATATGAGGGGCTGTTCTTGCACCCTTTGGGTGACATCGTTGTGGCACTGCAGGAGGGCCAGGATGGACATGTCATCTGAGGAGTGGGACGCGGAGTTGTTTCGTGTGAACCGAGCATAGGTGATCTGCAAAGCAGTCCCCAAGCCTCAGCTTGGTTTCTGCGATGTAGTGGAGGCCACAATGGGAACAGCGGATAAGCGTACACATTAGCAAATGTGCTGGTGAACATCTGCTTGATGTGGAAATTTGTCTTGGGGCCTGGGATGGGGGTGAGGGGGGAGGTGTAGGGGCAGGTGAAGCACTTGCTGAGCTGGCAGGGAAAAGTGCTGGGTGTGGTGGGGCTGGGGGGAATGTGGAGCAGACAAGGGAGTCCCGGAGAGAGTGGTCCCTCCGAAAAGCAGATAAAGGTGTGGAGGAAAAAATGCCTTTGGTGGGTTCGGATTGCAGATGGTGAAAGTGTCGAAGGATGATGCGTTGTATCCGGAGGTCGGTGGCGTGGTACGTGAGGATGATGGGGACTTTGTTTTGGTTGTTATTGCGGGGTGGTGCTGAGAGGGATTTGTTGCAGGCAATGCTGGAGACGTGGTCGAGAGTGTTCTCAACCACTGAGTGGGGGAAGTTGCAATCCTTGAAAAATGAGGACATCTGATGTATACGGGAGTAGAATACCTCATCCTGGGAGCAGATGCAGAGGCAAAGAAATGGGAAATAGGGGATGCAATGTTGCAGGAATGTGGTGGGAAGAGGTGTATTCTAGGTACATAGAACATTACAGCACAGTACGGACCCTTCGGCTCTTGATGTTGTGCCGACCTATCGTACCGATCTGAAGCCCATCTAACCTACACTACTCCACGTACATCCATATGCCCATCCAATGACGACTTAAATGTACCTAAAGTTGGCGAATCTACTACCGTTGCTGGCAAAGCATTCCATTCCCTTATTACTCTCTGACATGTGTCCTATATCTTTCACCCCTCAATTTAAAGCTATGCCTCCTCGTGCTTGCTGTCACCATCCCAGGAAAAAAGGCTCTCCCTATCCACCCTATCTAACCCTCTGATTATTTTATATGTTTCAATTAAGTCACCTCTCAACCTTCTTCTCTGTAATGAAAACAGCCTCACGTCCCTCAGTCTTTCCTCATAAGACCTTCCCTCCATACGAGGCAACATCCTAGTAAACCTTCACTGCACCCTTTCCAAAGCTTTCACATCCTTCTTGTAATGCGGTGACCAGAACTGTACACAATACTCCAAGTGCGGCCGCACCGGAGTTTTGTACAGCTTCACCATAACTTCTTGGTTCCGGAACTTGATCCATCTATTAATAAAAGCTAAAACACTGAATGCCTTCTTAACAGCCCTGTCAACCTGGGTGGCAACTTCCAAGGATCTGTGTACATGGACACCGAGATCTCTCTGCTCATCTACACTACTAAGAATCTTACCATTTGCCCACTACTTTGCCTTCTGGTTACTCCGGCCAAAGTGCATCACCTCACACTTGTCTGCATTAAACTCCATTTGCCACCTCTCAGCCCAGCTCTGCAGCTTATCTATGTCTCTTATCACCTGCCCCTACACCTCCCCCCTCACCCCCATTCCAGGCCCCAAGACAAATTTCCACATCAAGCAGATGTTCACCAGCACATTTGCTAATGTGTATGCTGATCCGCTGTTCCCATTGTGGCCTCCACTACATCGCAGAAACCAACCTACAGCATCCTTCGTCACTATCCACAATTCCACCGACCTTAGTGTCGTCTGCAAATTTACTAACCCATCCTTCTACGCCCTCATCCAGGTCATTAATAAAAATGACAAACAGCAGTGGACCCAACACCAACCCTTGTGGTACACCACTCGTAACTGGTCTCCAGGATGAACATTTCCCATCAATACCACCCTCTGTCTTCTTTCAGCAAGCCAATTTCCGACCCAAACTGCTATATCTCCCACAAATCCATTCCTCTGCATTTTGTACAATAGCCTACTGTGGGGAACCTTAGCAAACGCCTTGCTGAAATCCATATACACCACATCAACCGGTTTACTCTCATCTACCTGTTTGGTCACCTTCTCAAAGAACTCAATAAGGATCGTGAGGCACGACCTTCCCTTCACAAAACCATGCTGACTATCCCTAGCTGTGGGAGTCGGTGGGCTTGAAATGGATATTGGTTTCTCGGTGGTTGCTAGATGGAAATAGAGAGGTCCAGGAAGGAGAGAGAGGTCTCTGAGATGGTCCAGGTGAACTTGAGGTTCGGGAGGAAGGTGTTGGTGAAGTGGATGAACTGTTCGAGCCCCCTGTGGAGCAAGAGGCGGCGCCGATACAGTCATCAATGTAACGGAGGAAGATGTGGGGTTTAGAGCCAGTGTAGGAACGGAAGAGAGATCATCCGAAGTAACCTACAAAGAGGCAGGAATAGCTTAGGCCCATGTGGGTACCCTAGCCATCTGCTTTGTCTGTCGGAAGTGGGAGGAATTGAAAGAAAAGTTGTTGAGGGTTGTTCTTGAACCGCAACTTCACCCTCCTCAGTGGTTGAAAACACCCTCGACCGTGTCACGCGCATTTCCCACAACTCATCTCTCACACCCGCTCCCTGTAATAACAACCAAAACAGAGTCCTCCTCGCCTTCACATACCATTCCACCAACCTCCAGATTCAATGCATCATCCTGCGACACTTCTGCCATCCACAATCTAACCCCACCACCCATGACATTTTTCCCTCCACCCTTAGGTGACTCCCTTATCCGCTCCATACTCCCCTCCAGCACCACCTACACCGAGCACTTTTCCCTGCATATCCATAAATATTGTCATTATAATTTTTAAAATTCACTTGTCCCAACACCTCACCCCTCACCCTCATCCCAGGCCACAAGAAGAATTTCCACATCAAACAGATGTTCACCTACACATCTGCTAATGTGGTATACTGTATCTGCTGTTCACATTGTGGCCCCCACTACATCGGGGAAACTAAACGGAGGTTTGGGGACCGCTTTGCAAATCACCTATGCTCAGTTTGCCGAAAGAACTGCACCTCCCAGTCGCGAACCATTTCAACTCTCCCTCCCAATCCTCAGATAACATGCTCATTCTGGGCCTCCTGCAGTGCCACAACGATGCCACCTGAAGGTTGCAGGAGCAGCACCTCATATTCTGCTTGGGAACTCTGCAGCTCACTGGTATCAATGTCGACTTCATAAGCTTCAAAATCTCCCCATCCTGCTCCCACATCCCAAAACCAGCCCACCTAGCCCATACTGCCACCTCAAGCCCCACCCCCATCTCCTACCCACCAACCTCTTCCCGCACCCCCCCCCCCCCCCCCCCGCCCCCCCCGACCTGTTCATCCTACCTGGACTGACCTAGCTCCTCCCTAACTCCCCACCTGCACTCATCTGAACTGGCTCCATCCCTGCCGCTTTGACCTGTCTGTCTCCTGTCCACCTATCTTTTCCTTTATCCAGCTTTTATCCGCCTCCCGTGCTCTCCCATTTTGTTTCAGAACCCCCTTCCCCTGCCCCAATTCTGAAGAAGCGTCCAGATTCGAAACATCAGCCTTCCTGCTCCTCTGATGCTGCTTGGCCTGCTGTTTTCATCCAGCTCTACACCTTTTTATCTCAGAAAGAAAATCTCAGTGTCCCTGATCAGTTTTTCAATTCCTCTTTCAAGGGAAGTACCAAAGGGTTGGAGAACAGAATGTGGTTTCACTTATCAAGATAAATGCAAAACTATTCAATACCAATGGAGGTTTGAGATGCAGTGTTGATGTTTGTTCTACGTAGTAGCCTGGCCTTAACTTGTCCTGTGGTGAGATGTAATTTGAAGGGGATGCTGTGCTTTTTTTTCTCATTTTGGAACAGTATGTGTTACTTTACGTTATCAGCCTATGTCATAGAGTCAGAGTCATACAGCATGGAAACGGACCGTTAGGTCCAACATGCTAGTCCCAACTGCCTCTTCATGGCCCATATCCCCCCAGCCCTGTCCTATTTATAAACCTCGATCAGGTCACCTTGCTTCCCCCTTTGCTCCAGTGAAAAACGTTCCAGCTGACCCAACCTTCCTTTATCACTGAAACCTTCCATACTCAGCAACGATCTGGTAAATTTCTTCTGTGCCCGCTCTCGCTTAATAATATCCTTCTAAAATAGGGCAACTATAAATTTGTACTGTAGAAATCTTAAAGACTAGAAAAACATAAAAACATACAAACCAGGAAATAAAGGGATCAAATTGTAGTTCAGGAAGTGGATAAATAGAAGTGACTTGAGTGCAGCTTGTTCTGGACTATGTGCACTGTAGTTCTAAAATGGCATTGCACTGTTGTGGGTGGAAAGTTGCAGATGAAATAGTGACTTGAATCTTCATATGCTCTCTGTCTCCAATTGATGTTGGAAGCACCTTAATATTTCTAATGAAGAATCCTGGGGTTCGCTGCTGTTGTCTAGCTGATAGCCAGCCTTCAAACTGTTTGAACGAGCAAAAGAACAAAGAAAATTACAGCACAGGAACAGGCCTTTTGGCCCTCCAAGCTTGCGCTGTTCCAGATCCTTTATCTAAACATGTCGCCTATTTTCCAAGGATCTGTATCCCTTTGCTCCCTGCCCATTCACGTTTCAGTCTAGATACATCTTAAATGACGCTATCGTGCCCGCCTGTGCCGCCTGTGTTGGCAATGTGTTTCAGGCACCCACGGCTCTCTGCATAAAGACCTTTCCACACATATGCCTTAAACTTTTCCCCTCTCACCTTGAAATTGTGACGTCTAGTAATTGATTCCCCCCACTCTGGGATAGAAAGCTTCTTGCTATCCACCCTGTCTATACCTCTCATGATTTTGTAGACCTCAATCAGGATCCCCCCCCCACCCCCTGCCCAACCTCCGTCTTTCTCACGTAAATGATCCTAATCTACTCAACCTCTCTTCATAGCGAGTGCCCTCCATACCAGGTAACATCCTGGTGAACCTCCTCTGCACCCTCTCCAAAGCATTCACATCCTATTGGTAATGTGGCGACCAGAACTGTACGCAGTATTCCAAATGTGAACCCAAGTCCCATAAAATTGTAACATGTCCTGCTAACTCTTGTACTTGATACCCTGTCCGATGAAGGAAAGCATGCCGTGTGCCTTCTCGACCACTCTATCGATCTGTGTTGCCACCTTCAGGGTGCAATGGACCTGAACAACCTGATCTCTGTGCATCAAATTTCCCCAGGGCTTTTCCATTTCCCGCACAGTTCGCTCTTGAATTGGATCTCCCAAAATTCATCATCTCGCATTTACCCGGATTGAACTCTATCTGCTATTTCTCCACCTAAATCTCCAATCTGCATTGAGAATTCTACATTCTCCATCTACTGCTATTTGTTTTGCATCGGTTTTGGACAAAACTAGATTTCTTGATATTTTTGCAAATGAATTGTTTCAAATTAGTTGTTGTTCTTTGTAAATCACAATCATGAATGCACATCAAAGCAGTGGGGAAAGGGGGATAATGGATTTGAGACGTCATGAAGTCTGGGATTTGTTATAATCCATAAATATTGTCATTTTCATTTTTAAAATTCACGAGCATGTCATTGATGTTGCTTTCTTGGGCTGCATTTGTTATCCATCCAGAATTGCTGTTGAGAAGGTGGTGGAGAATTGGCCTGTTGAATAGCTGCAATGCACGTGGTATGAATATATTAATGAACTACTGAGGACAGGAGATTAATTGCTTTTACTCCGTGGAAATGAAATAACAGTCATACATTTCCACATAAGGATTCTGCTGATTTTGACAGGGAACATGCAGATTCTGGAGCTGCTCTTTATTTATTTCTGGGTGGTTGGGATGACACAATTATCAGATACTGTGGAAGGAGTTTGAATTGGTGCACTGACTCATTGTAACTTCCCGTCTCAAACAGCAGTCAATTCTAGATCCATGGTTAATTGTAAATTTTCAGTTCAACCGAAATAAAAAAACTTAAGTATTGAGGGATGCAGACCAAAGGCAATATGGAGGTAGGCCACACTTAGGTTACAATCTCATTGGATGCAATGAAAGTGTTCGAAGGGTTGAATGGCCTACTTGTTTTCCTACATCCTTACGTAAGAAGGGGGATCAATCAATGGGATGATTTGACTGCATTGCTGTCGTTTATCGATAGTGTTGCTGAAGTCGCACTCGTTCAGCTGAGTGAAGAGTATTTTATTGACACCTGGATTTGTAGTTTATAGGTAGTGGACAGATTTTGAGGAGTCCAAAGTGAGTTACTTGCTATAGAATCTATTATCTCTGATCTATGGTTCCAGTCACATTGATTAACATAGATCCTAGAACAATTCAGCAGAGGAACAGGCCCTTGGGTGTGGCACGGTGGCTCAGTGGTTACCACTGCAGCCTCACAGCACCAGGGACCCGGGTTCTATTCCAGCATCGGGCAACTGCCTGTGTGGAGATTGCACATTCTCCGCATGTCTACGTGGGTTTCTTCCAGGTGCTTCAGTTTCCTCCCATAGTCCAAAGATGTGCAGGCTAGGTGGATCGGCCGTGCTAAATTGCCCATAGTGTTCAGCGATGTGTGGGTGAGAGGGGGATGGGTCTGGGTGGTGTGCTTCCCTCACCCTAGTGTCAATTGATCTCAAGAAGCCTGTAAAGATATTTACAATTGACTTAAATTGGATAATGCCATCATTCAGATACCTTGTTTTAATTTTTTTTAAAATATAGAAGTCCCTGATAAAGATTCACTCACGTATGGGTTAGAATAGATTTAGATTAGATTCCCTATAGTGTGCAAACAGGCCCTTTGGCACAACAACGGAGGAAATCCACGCAGACGTGGGAGAATGTGCAAACTCCACACAGACAGTCGCCCGAGGCAGGAATCGAACCCAGGTCCCTGGTGCTGTGAGGCTGCAGTGCTACCCACTGAGCCATTGTGCCGCCCCCAAATTCTTGGTATAGAGAAAGATCCAAGAATCCAAAAGATGAAAATTTTGAAATTAAGATGACAGCGATGCCATCAGAGGGCATAAGTTGCCTGAAGGTGACTTTAGATAACAAGGACTTAGGATCGAAGCAGCAAAGCAGAAATTGGATTGATTACAGTTAAAATATAAGCATGCAGTGGTTTGAGCATGCTGTACAATGTGCGTAATTCAATGATCACTTGAAGGACTATATGTACCCTATTGCAAGTTTGTGTGTTTTCTGTGTCTGGAAAAGAAATTCAGCAGAATTTCACATAAGAGAAGGTTTTAGCAATCAAAATGTCTTATTTTTAAATGTGGCATTTATGGAGATAACTTCCAGCTTCAGTGCAATTAAATGGTTTATTAATCTTGATGACATTACTTGCAAGATGAGATAGTGACAATGAGGAGAATCATTTCCAGTCTGGAATGGCAATTGTCGATATTTCACTCCTCAGTGGTTTGGAACCTGAGCTGGTGCAACTTGATAAGGTAGAATGAATTGAGTAATAAGAAATTGTAGATATTTTTGAGTGGACTTTGGGAAGTATCAATCTGGTGAAACAACAACAAAAGAAAATCCCACCTTCACATTAGAAAGAATGATAAAATCACATCAGCGATGTCTGCTGAATGCGAGGCGGGTTAAAGAGAAGAAGTGAATTAGAAATAATGGATGTACCAAAAGAAAGAGCGTGGGGAAAATACAGTTAGTGAGTGGGAGGTGAGAAGTAGAGGAGTCAACTTTATGACATGAAGGGAGAGGAACTGAAGTTAAGAATTGCGGGTGGAGACTGGGTACAGGAGACAGAGTTAGCGGTAAGGAAGAAGAAACAGTTATGAAATGGAACGGAAGGGAAAGGTTTTGGGAGGTGTCTAGGAGTGTAGGCTTGTAACTTGAGTCATCAGCACCCAAAAGGCAAATCTGCTTCAGAATGTGTATCAACCTCTGACCAAAGATGTAGCGAGTGGTCAAGAAAATCCTTCTCGAAATTCAATCCTGATATTTCACAGTTTAAACATACTTCTTGTCGAGTTGAAACTTGATGTTAATAGATCTGATTTTTTATCCCTTGTCTGCCTGAATTCTTCTTGCATATCACGATAACCACTGTGATATAAGTGTAGTTCCGTTGAATATGTAAAGGGCAAGTGCTGAGAAAATGTTCTGATTGTTTTTCAGCTGAAAAATGGAGTTGATAAATATATTGATCACAACAGTTTCAAAGATGGAAGGGTCATTCTTTATTTGGATACAGTATTTTTAATTCTTAGCGTTTATAAAAACAAAGAAACAAATGTTGATATTACGCTCAATCATTTATCAACCGAACTAAATAGGAACAAGCAAATGTGCAGGCTGGGAGGATTACCAGGGAAATGAGACGATGTAGGATGCAAAGACGTTTGGCAGACTCGATGAACCAAATGGCCTCTATCTCCACTGTAGGGGCTCTATGATGATTCGGTTATTGTCTCCATTCAATTTGCCCAAATGACCTTTCTCTTAAACAGGCCAAAACCACTTCATCACTTTTGTAACAATGCTCTTTCTTCCCCGACAAGTATGCTGTACATTTTGTGCATTCATAGATTCTCTTCAGAAATCATAGAATCCCTACAGTGTGGAAACAGGCCCTTTGACCCAACAAGTCCACACCGAACCTCAAAGTATTCCGCCCAGATCAGACCCACCCCACTATGACCCACCTAATCTATACATCCCTGAACATCACTGGCAATTTAGCATTGCCAATCCACCTGCCCTGCTCACCTTTGAACTGTGGGAGGAAATCGGAGCACCCAGAGGAAACTCACGCAGACACAGGGAGAATGTGCAAACTCCACACAGTTGACCGAGGGTGGAATTGAACCCGGGTCCCTGGCACTATAAAGCAGCAGTGCTAACCACTGAGCCACCGTGCCACCCCAAGACATTCAAAGACATTCTCAGTGAAATAATCTAGTGGTCTACCAGCAGATTCTAGGCATTATTTTTCACGGTGTATCAAGTCATAATGAAGAGAAGAATTTTCAACTTCGTAGGTAGATTTTGTTTGCCAAAAGGGTTGATTGTTTCTCACATTAATGCTGAGGTGTTCGTTTGTGCTCACTGATTTTCATCTGGGACAGGATTATTTACAAAGGATTCCCTTCAGATGATATCAATTTAATGTATAATTAAATATAATCAGATTCTTTGTTGTGACTTTTTCTTTTCAGATCTGCTTCAGGTCCATGAGGAGAAAGAATGTGTCGTGTCAGCCACCAAACAAATTCTGCCAATGTGTTTCATGCAGCCAGCATCAGCCACTCCATATGATTTCGATAATCCAAGTACGTGACAGCTTTCTTTAGGTTTTGTCACACCATTCTAGGCAGAAGGAGGAGGGAGTGTCAGTCTGCTATGTTTTGAAGAAGGCTTCAAGGTATTGCATTCCTGCCGAACAGAAGCTTTTTCAAGACTCCTCAGGCAGTGCCTTTCCAATTGGCCCATTGGCAAGAAACAGTGAAAAGAGATAAAGGGTTATTTTTCATGTTGGCAAGTTGTAACCAATGGGGTTTCAGGGGGATCAGTGCTGGGATCATGACTGTTACAGTAAATGTTATTGACTTGGATGAAAGAAGTGAATGCACTGTAGTCAATCTACAGACAAGACAAAAATAGGTGAAAGGCATGTTGTGACAGGAATACAAATAGCTTACAGAGTGATCTTGAGAGGTTAAGTGGGCAAAAGGTTTGCAAATGGACCATTACGTGGGGAAAACACAAGGTTGTTTAGTTTGGAATGAAGAGCAAAAGAGCAGAAAATTTACAAATGGAATAACTGCATAACTGAAGTAAAAGCAAGCTGCAACGTAAAGGGACTTAGAGCTATTGTGCACAAAACACAGAAGAAAACACACAAGGACAGCAGATAATTAAGAAGGCTAATGGAATGTTGGCCATTATTTCAAGGGCATTGGAGCATAAGAGTACAAAAGTATGACTGCAATTGTAAAAGATATTGGTGAGACCACAACTGGAGTATGTTTACAGTTTTGGTCCCCTTATTCAAGGAAATATATCATTTAATTGGAAGCAATTCAGAGAAAGTTGACTGGAATGATCCCTAGTGTTGAGGGATTGTCTTGTGACCAACGGCTAAACAGGTTGAGCTTCAACCCACTGGAGTTTAAAAGAGTGAGAGGTGTTCATACTGAAACATGTCGGATATTTAAGGGTCTTGACAGGGTAAATGCTGAGAGCATTGCGTTTGCCTCAAGGAAGAGGTTCGGACCAGAGGGCGTAGACTCAAAATAAAGATGCACCAGTTTACAACTGAGATAAGAAGGAATTTCTTCTTTCAGAGCGTTGAGTGTCTTTGGAACTCCTTACCAATATAGAGATCTATGGTGGAAAAGTCTGAAAGCATGCATAAGACTGAGATGAATACATTCTTGGCAAGTTATGGGGATTCAAGGCTGACGGTGAAAGGACAGCAAAGTGGGTATGCAGAGTATTACATCGGCCATTATCCTATTGGATGGAGGATCAGGTCAAAGGACCTATTTCTACTGGTCATGTGGTCTTTAGCTATGATATTTGGTAACTAGAAGGACAAGAACGATAGATAAATGGGAACCCATCAGCAGTATGTTCCTATTCAAGCTAGTGATGATCCTGAAACTGAAATATATCTCAGTTCCTTCATGGTTAAAATCATGAAACCCACTTCCTAACAGGATTGTGAATCTAGTTACACAAAATGGACAGCAGTGTTTCAAGAAGCTAGCTTATCCTGACTTTCTCGAGGGCAACTAGGTCCAGTGATGTCAACATCTTGGAAATGAATTCAAAGATGATGTGTTACATTTCTAGAACGAGCCAAGGTACATTAACTTGATTTTACAGGCAGTTTTGGTGGTCTCTCAAGACTTGAGACGATCTCTGACCCAGGCTATGCTGTTTCAAAAAATTCAAGTATAACCGGTGGGACATTGGGCTGCGGCATTGAGCTGATTCCAATTGGTTGTGGAGCCTTCTTTTACTCCAGGATTTGAAATATAATGTCCTGGCTGCTGCAGCAATGTGTTGTGAGTGTGTGTTGCATTTTAATTTGAATGGAACACTTTTAAAAACAACAGCCTGCCTTCACAGGCAAATTCAAAGTTCTGAAGCATTTTCAATAATTTTTGATTTAATAATGATGGGCCAATTAGTGTTCCAAAAACAGAGTTCTACGATTTAGTTAACAGAATTCAATTATGCGAGCATATAGAAGGTGGTGGGAGCTTATTTCTTGAACAGCTGTTGTCTGTGTTCTGTGGGTACTCTCAATGTCATGACAGAGCAAAATGCAGGGTTGTGTCAGACAGGAATCCTATCTTGCTTTTGCCCTTGTCCCTCTGAATGGAAGTGGTTGTGAGTTGGAAAATGCTGTTGATGGATTTTGGTGAATTCCCTCGCCTTGTATGTACTTCCCAAGTGTACCACCTCGTATGTGTTCAGATTAATTTCCATTTGCCACACAAATCAATCTGGCCTGCCTGTCTACATCACCCTGCAGTCCCGGGCTCTCCTCGTCACAAGTTACCATCTCAGCAAGTTTCACATGTTTCACAAACTTACTGATCACCCCTCTTAACATTTAAGTCTAAATCATTCTGATATAGCACAGCAGTGAGCGCTCGAACAATGGTCCCTGGAGAGCCTCACTGAACACAGACTTTCAGTCACGAAACATGGATCAACCATAACCTTCTGCTTCCTGCCAACTCAGCCCATTCTGAATGCAACTTGCCAAATAAAGTCAGAGTCATTGAGCTGCAGAACATGGAAATAGACCCTTTGGTCCAACTTGTCCATGTCAACCAGATATCCTGATTAATCCAGTCCCATTTTCCAGCGTTTGCTGCATAGCCATCTAAACCCACCTCATTCATATCCCCTTCCAGATGCCTTAGAAATGTTGTAATTTTACCAGCCTCCACCACTCCCTCTGAGAACCAAGTGTGGAGCTGGATGAACATAGCAGGCCAAGCAGCATGTTAGGAGCACAAAAGCTGACGTTTCAGGCCTGGACCCTTCTTCAGGGACGGGGATGGGGAGCAGGAACTGGAATAAATTGGGAGAGAGGGGGAGGCGGACCGAAGATGGAGAGAAAACAAGATAGGTAGAGGGGAGAGTACAGGTGAGGAGGTAGGGAGGGGTTAGGTCAGTCCAGGAAAGATGGACAGGTCAAGGAGGCAGGATGAGGTAGAGGTAAGTAATGGAGGTGTGGCTTGAGCTGGGAGGAAGGGATGGGTGAGAGGAAGAACAGGTTTAGGAAGCAGTCAGGCTGGGCTGGTTTTGGGATGCAGTTGGGGGAGGGGACGAGCTGGGCTGGTTTTGGGATGCGGTGGGGGAAGGGGAGATTTTGAAGCTTGTTTTCTCTCCATCTTCGGTCCGCCTCTCCCTCTCTCCCTATTTATTCCAGTTCCCTCTCCCCATCCCCGTCTCTGATGGAGGGTCTAGGGCCGAAACGTCAGCTTTTGTGCTCCTGAGATGCTGCTTGGCCTGCTGTGTTCATCCAGCTCCACATTTTATTATCTTGGAATCTCCAGCATCTGCAGTTCCCATTATCTCGCCTCCTCTTCTTCCTCCATTCCCCCCGACCCTCCTCTTCCTCTCTACCCCACCCTCCTGCTCCTCCTCCTCCTCCGTTTTTGCCCCTCCCCTCCTCCTCCTCCCACTCCTCCTCCCACCTCCCCATCCTCCTCCTCCTCCTCCTCCTTTACCCCCAACCTCCTCCTCCTCATTTTCCCCCAACCACCTCCTCCTCCTTTCCCCCCACCCAGCTCCTCCACTCCGCCTCCTTTTCCCCCACCCACCTCCTCCCATCCTCCTCCTTTTCCCCCACCCTCCTCCTCCTCCCTTCCGCCCCACCCTCCTCCTCCTTTCCCCCCACCCTCTTCCTCCTCCTTTCTCCCCAACCCTCCTCTGCCTTTTCCCCTCACCCTCCTCCTTTCCCCCCACTCTCCTCCTCCTCCTTTCTCCACCTCCTTTCCCCCACCCTCCTCCTCCTCCTCCTTCCACCCTCCTCCTCCTTTCCCCCGACCCACCTCCTCCTCCTTTCTCCCCACCCACCACCTCCTCCTTTCTCCCCCAACCTCCTCCTCCTCATTTCTCCCCCACCCTCCTCTCTCCCCACCCTCCTCCTCCTCCTTTCCCCCACACCCTCCTCCTCCTTTCCCCCACACCCTCCTCCTCCTTTCCCCCACACCCTCCTCTTCCTTTCCCCCCCACCCTCTTCCTCCTCCTTTCTCCCCAACCCTCCACCGCCTTTTCCCCTCACCTCCTCTGCCTTTTCCCCTCACCCTCCTCCTTTCCCCCCACCCTCTTCCTCCTCCTTTCCCCCCACCCCCTCCTCCTCCTCCTCCTTTCTCCACCTCTTTTCCCCCACCCTCCTCCTCCTCCTTTCCCCCAACCTCCTCCTCCTCCATTTCTTCCACCATCCTCCTCCTTTCCCCCGACCCACCTCCTCCTCCTTTCTCCCCACCCACCACCTCCTCCTTTCTCCCCCAACCTCCTCCTCCTCATTTCTCCCCCACCCTCCTCTCTCCCCACCCTCCTCCTCCTCCTTTCTCCCCTACCCTCCTCCTCCTTCTTTCCCGCCACCCTCCTCCTCCTTGCCCCCACACCCTCCTCTTCCTTTCCCCCCACCCTCCTCCTCCTCCTCCTCCCCCCTGATCGATCCACCTCCTCCTCCTTTCTCCCCGACCGTCGTCCTCCTCCTTTCTCCCCCACCCCCCTCATCCTCCTTTCCCCCCCACCCTCCTCCTCCTCCTTTACCCCCCCACCCTCCTCCTCCTCCCCCCACCCACCTCCTCCTCCGTTCCCCCCACCCTCCTCCTCCTTCCCCCCCACCCTCCTCCTCCTTTCCCCCCACTCTCCTCCTCCTTTCCCCCACCCTCCTCCTCTTCCTTTCCCCCCACCCTCCACCTCCTTTCCCCCCACCCTCCACCTCCTTTCCCCCCGACCCTCATCCTCCTCCTTTCCCCGACCCTCCTCCTCCTCCTTTCGCTCCACCCTCCTCCTCCTTTCCCCCCACCCTCCTCCTCCTCCTCCTCCTTTCCCCCACCCACCTCCTCCTCCTTCCCCCCAACCCTCCTCCTCCTCCTTCCCCCCCACCCTCCTCCACCTCCTTCCCCCCCACCCTCCTCCACCTTTCTCCCCACCCTCTTCCTCCTTTTCCCCCCACACCCTCCTCCTCATTCCCCCCAACCCTCCTCCTCCTGTCCCCCCACCCTCCTCCTCCTCTCCCCAAACCCTCCTCCTCCTCTCCCCAAACCCTCCTCCTTCTCCTCCTTCTCCTTTCCCCCCACTCTCCTCCTCCTCCTTTCTCCCCCGCCCCCCTCCTCCTCCTTCCTCCCCCACCCTCCTCCTCCTCCTTTCTCCCACACCCTCCCCCTCCTCCTTTCCCCCCACTCCCCTGCTCTTCCTCCTTTCCCCCCACCCTCCTCCTCCATTCACCCCCACCCTCCTCGTCCATTCCCCCCCACCCTCCTCCTCCTCCTCCTTCCCCCACCCTCCACCACCTTCCCCCCACCCTCCTCCTCCTCCTTTCCCCCCACCCTCCTCCTCCTCCTTTGCTGCCCACCCCTCTCCTCCTTTCCCCCCCACGCCCCTCCTCCTCCTCCTTTCCCCCCACCCTCCTCCTCCATTCACCCCCACCCTCCTCCTCCATTTCCCCCCACCCTCCTCCTCCTCCTCTGCCCCCCCCACCCCCCTCCTCCTCCTTCTTTCCCCCACCCTCCTCCTCCATTCACCCCCCTCCTCCTCCATTCACCCCCCCTCCTCCTCCATTCACCCCCCCTCCTCCTCCATTCACCCCCACCCTCCTCCTCCTCCTTTCACCCAACTCTCCTCCTCCTCCTTTCACCCCACCCTCCTCCTCCTCCTCCTCCTCCTTTCCCCCACCCACCTCCTCCTCCTTTCCCCCACCCACCTCCTCCTCCTTTCGCCCCTCCCTCCTCCTCCTCCTTTCCCCCCACCCTCCTCCTTTCCCCCCACACTCCTCCTCCTCCTTTCCCCCCTCCTCCTCCTCCTTTCCCCCCACCCTCCTCCTCCTCCTTTCCCCCCACCCTCCTCCTCCTCCTCCTTCCCCCACCACCCTCCTCCTCCTTCCCCCCAACCATCCTCCTCCTCCTTTTCCCCCCACACCCTCCTCCTCATTCCCCCAACCCTCCTCCTCCTCCTCCTTTCCCCCCACTGTCCTCCTCCTCCTTTCTCCCCTGCCCTCCTCCTTTCTCCCCCGCCCTCCTACTTTCTCCCCCGCCCTCCTCCTCCTCCTTCCTCCCACCCTCCTCCTCCTCCTTTGCCCCCACCATCCTCCTCCTTTACCCCCACCCTCCTCCTATACCCCCACACTCCTCCTCCTCATTTCCCCCACCCACCTCCTCCCCTCCTCCTACTTTTCCCCCAGTTCCTCCCCACCACCTCCCCTCCTCCTTTTCCCCCACCCACCTCCTCCTCCTCCTTCCCCCTCCCCCCACCCATCTCCTCCTTCCCCCCACCATCCTCCACCTCCTTCTCCTCCTACCCCCCACCCTCCTCCCCCCTCCTCCCCCACCCTACTCCTCCCCCCACACGCCTCGTCCTCCTCCTCCACCCTCCTCGTCCTCCTCCTCCTCGCCCCACCCTCCTCATCCTCCTCCTCCTACTCCCCTTTACCCACACACTCCTCCTCCTCCTTTCCCCCACCATCCCCCTCTTCCTTGCCCCCACCCTCCTCCTCCCTCCCCCCCATTCTCCTACTTTCCGCCACCATCCTCCTCCTCCTGTCCCCACACCCTTCTCCTCCTCCTGTCCCCACACTCTTCTCCTCCTCCTGCCCCCCACCCTCCTCCTCATTCTTCCCCCCACCCTCCTCCTCATTCTTCCCCCCACCCTCCTCCTCATTCTTCCCCACCCTCCTCCTCCCTTCCACCCCACTCTCCTCCTCCTTTCCCCCCATCGTCGTCCTCCTCCTTTCCCCCCACCCTCCTCCTTCAACCCCACCCTCTCCTCCTCCTTTCTACCCCACCCTCGTCCTCCCCCTTTCTACCCCACCCCCCTCCTCCTCCTTTCTCCAGCACCCTCCTCCTCCTCCTTTGCCCCCCACCCCCCTACTCCTCCTCCTCCTTTCCCCCACCCTCCTTCTCCTTTTCTACCCCACCCTCCTCCACCTCCTTTCTCCCCCCACCCTCCTCCTCCTCCTTTGCCCCCCACCCCCCTCCTCCTCCTTTACCCCCACCCCGCCTCCTCCTCCTCCATTCACCCCCACCCTCCTCCACCATTCACCCCCACCCTCCTCCTCCATTCCCCCAGCCTCTTCCTCCTTTCACCCCACCCTCCTCCTCCTCCCCACCCACCTCCTCCTCCTTCCCCCCACCCTCCTCCTCCTTTTCTCTCCCACCCTCCTCCTCCCCCTTTTGCCCCACCCTCCTACTCCTCCTTTCTCCCCCACCCTCCTCCTCTTCCTTTCCCACCAAACCTCCTCCTCCTTTCCCCCCGACCCTCATCCTCCTCCTTGCCCCCCACCCTCCTCCTTCCCCCACACCGTCTCCTTCTCTTTTCACCCCCACCCTCCTCCTCCTCCTTCCCCCCCTCCTTTCTACCCGACACTCCTCCTCCTCCTTTGCTGCCCACCCCTCTCCTCCTCCTTTGCTGTCCACCCCTCTCCTCCTTTCCCCCCACCCTCCTCCTCCTCCTCCTTCCCCACCACCCTCCTCCTCCTTCCCCCCAACCATCCTCCTCCTCCTTTTTCCCCCCACACCCTCCTCCTCCTCCTTTCCCCCCACTGTCCTCCTCCTCCTTTCTCCCCCGCCCTCCTCCTTTCTCCCCCGCCCTCCCTCCTTTCTCCCCCGCCCTCCTCCTCCTCCTTCCTCCACCCTCCTCCTCCTCCTTTGCCCCCAACCATCCTCCTCCTTTCCCCACACCCTCCTCCTCCTCTTTTCCCCCACCCTCCTCCTTTACCCCCACCCTCCTCCTATACCCCCACACTCCTCCTCCTCATTTCCCCCACCCACCTCCTCCCCTCCTCCTACTTTTCCCCCACTTCCTCCCCACCACCTCCCCTCCTCCTTTTCCCCCACCCACCCTCCTCCTCCTCCTTCCCCCTCCCCCCACCCATCTCCTCCTTCCCCCCACCATCCTCCACCTCCTTCTCCTCCTACCCCCCCACCCTCCTCCCCCCCTCCTCCCCCACCCTACTCCTCCCCCCACACGCCTCGTCCTCCTCCTCCACCCTCCTCGTCCTCCTCCTCCTCGCCCCACCCTCCCTCATCCTCCTCCTCCTACTCCCCCTTTACCCACACACTCCTCCTCCTCCTTTCCCCCACCATCCCCCTCTTCCTTGCCCCCACCCTCCTCCTCCCTCCCCCCCCCATTCTCCTACTTTCCGCCACCATCCTCCTCCTCCTGTCCCCACACCCTTCTCCTCCTCCTGTCCCCACACTCTTCTCCTCCTCCTGCCCCCCACCCTCCTCCTCATTCTTCCCCCCACCCTCCTCCTCATTCTTCCCCACCCTCCTCCTCCCTTCCACCCCCACTCTCCTCCTCCTTTCCCCCCATCGTCGTCCTCCTCCTTTCCCCCCACCCTCCTCCTTCAACCCCACCCTCTCCTCCTCCTTTCTACCCCACCCTCGTCCTCCCCCTTTCTACCCCACCCCCCTCCTCCTCCTTTCTCCAGCACCCTCCTCCTCCTCCTTTGCCCCCCACCCCCCTACTCCTCCTCCTCCTTTCCCCCACCCTCCTTCTCCTTTCTACCCCACCCTCCTCCACCTCCTTTCTCCCCCACCCTCCTCCTCCTCCTTTGCCCCCCACCCCCCTCCTCCTCCTTTACCCCCACCCGCCTCCTCCTCCTCCATTCACCCCCACCCTCCTCCACCATTCACCCCCACCCTCCTCCTCCATTCCCCCCAGCCTCTTCCTCCTTTCACCCCACCCTCCTCCTCCTCCCCACCCACCTCCTCCTCCTTCCCCCCACCCTCCTCCTCCTTTCTCTCCCACCCTCCTCCTCCCCCTTTTTGCCCCACCCTCCTACTCCTCCTTTCCTCCCCCACCCTCCTCCTCTTCCTTTCCCACCAACCTCCTCCTCCTTTCCCCCCGACCCTCATCCTCCTCGTTGCCCCCCACCCTCCTCCTTCCCCCCCACCCTCCCCTCCTCCTTTCACCCCACCCTCCCCTCCTCCTTTCACCCCACCCTCCCTCCTCCTTTCACCCCACCCTCCTCCTCCTCCTTTCCCCCACCCTCCTCCTCCTTTCTACCCCACCCTCCTCCTCCATTCCTCCCACCCTCCTCCTCCTCCTTCCCCCCACCCTCCTCCTCCTCCTTCCCCCCACCCTCCACCTCCTTTCTCCCACCCTCCACCTCCTTTCTCCCACCCTCCTCCTCCTTTCTCCCACACCCTCCTCCTCCTTTCCCCCCACCCTCCTCCTCCTTTCCCCCACCCTCCTCCTCCCCCTTTTCCCCCCACCCTCCTACTCCTCCATTCTCCCCCACCCTCCTCCTCTTCCTTTCCCACCAACCTCCTCCTCCTTTCCCCCCGACCCTCATCTGCTCCTTGCCCCCCACCCTCCTCCTTCCCCCACACCGTCTCCTTCTCTTTTCACCCCCACCCTCCTCCTCCTCCTTCCCCCCCTCCTTTCTACCCGACACTCCTCCTCCTCCTTTGCTGCCCCCCCCTCTCCTCCTCCTTTGCTGTCCACCCCTCTCCTCCTTCCCCCCCACTCCCCTCCTCCTCTTTTCCCCCCACCCTCCTCCTCCATTTCCCCCCCGCCCTCCTCCTCGCCCCCACCCCTCCTCCCCCTTCCGCCCCACCCTCCTCCTCCTTTCCCCCACACCCTCCTCCTCCTCCTTTGCCCCCCAGCCTCCTCCTCCTTTGCCCCCCCACCCCTCCTCCTCCATCTCCTTTCCCCGCCACCCCCTCCTCCTCCTCCTTTCCCCGCCACCCCCACCTCCTCCTCCTTTCCCCACCCTCCTCCTCCATTCACCCCCACCCCTCCTCCTCCATTCCCCCACCCTCCTCCTCCTCCTTTCAACCCACCATCCTCCTTGTCCTCCTCCTCCTCCTCCCTCCTCTTCCCTCCTCCCCCCAACCCTCGTCCTCCCCCACCCTCCTTGTCCTCCCCCACCCTCCTTGTCCTCCCCCACCCTCCTTGTCCTCCTCCTCCCCCAACCCTCCCTCGTCCTCCTCCTCCTCCTCCTTTCCCCACACCCTCCTCCTCCTCCTTTCCCCCCACCCTCCTCATCCTTTCTCCCCGACCCTCCTCCCCTTTCCCCCCACCCTCCTACTCCTCCTTTCTCCCCCACCCTCCTCCTCTTCCTTTCCCCCCAGCTCCTCCTCCTTTTCACCCCACCCTCCTCCTCTTCCTTTCCCCCACCCTCCTCCTATACCCCCACACTCCTCCTCCTCATTTTCCCCACCCACCTCCTTCATTTTCCCCACCCACCTCCTCCCTTCCTCCTCCTTTTCCCCCACTTCCTCCCCACCTCCTCCCCTCCTCCTTTTCCCCCACCCACCTCCTCCTCCTTTTCCACCAACCTCCTCCTCCTCCTTCCCCCTCCCCCCACCCATCTCCTCCTTCCCCCCACCCTCCTCCACCTCCTCCTCCTACACCCACCCTCTTCGCCCTCCTCCTCCCCCCCAACCCTCCTCCTCCAACTCGTCCTCCTCATCCCTCCACACCCCTCCTCTCCTACCCCCCACCCTCCTCCTCCACCTCGTCCTCCTCCTCCCCCCACCCTCCTCCTCCTCCACCCTCCTCGTCCTCGTCCTCCTCCACCCTCCTCGTCCTCCTCCTCCCCCCACCCTCCTCATCCTCCTCCTCCCCCCACCCTCCTCATCCTCCTCCTCCCCCCACCTCCTCGTCCTCCTCCTCCCCCCACCCTCCTCATTCTCCTCCTCCCCCTTTCCCCACACCCTCCTCCTCCTCCTTTCCCCCCACCATCCCCCTCTTCCTTGCCCCCAACCCTCCTCCTCCTCCCTCCCCCATTCTCCTCCTTTCCCCCACCATCCTCCTCCTCCTCCTGTCCCCACACCCTTCTCCTCCTCCAGCCCCCCAACCCTCCTCCTCCTTCCCCCCACCCTCCTCCTCGTTCTTCCCCACGCTCCTCCACCTCCCTTCCACCCCACTCTCCTCCTACTTTCCCCCCACCGTCCTCCTCCTCCTTGCCCCACACCCTCCTCCTCCTCCTTTCCCCCCACCATCCCCCTCTTCCTTGGCCCCCCACCATCCCCCTCTTCCTTGCCCCCAACCCTCCTCCTCCTCCCTCCCCCCATTCCTCCTCCTTTCCCCCACCATCCTCCTCCTCCTGTCCCCACGCCCTTCTCCTCCTCCTCCCCCCAACCCTCCTCCTCCAACTCGTCCCTCCTCATCCCTCCACACCCCTCCTCCTCCTCCTACCCCCCACCCTCCTCCTCCACCTCGTCGTCCTCCTCCCCCCACCCTCCTCCTCCTCCACCCTCCTCGTCCTCGTCCTCCTCCACCCTCCTCGTCCACCTCCTTCCCCCCACCCTCCTCCTCCTCCTTTCCCCCCACCGTCCTCTTCCTCCTTTCCCCACACCCCCCCTCCTCCTCCTTTCCACCCACCCTCCTCCTCCTCCTTTCTCCCCCACCCTCCTCCTCCTCCTTTCCCCCCACCCTCCTCCTCCTCCTCCTTCCCCCACCACCCTCCTCCTCCTTCCCCCACCACCCCTCCTCCTCCTTCCCCCACCACCCTCCTCCTCCTTCCCCCCAACCATCCTCCTCCTCCTTTTCCCCCCACACCCTCCTCCTCATTCCCCCAACCCTCCTCCTCCTCCTCCTTTCCCCCCACTGTCCTCCTCCTCCTTTTCTCCCCTGCCCTCCTCCTTTCTCCCCCGCCCTCCTCCTTTCTCCCCCGCCCTCCTCCTTTCTCCCCCACCCTCCTCCTCCTCCTTCCTCCCACCCTCCCCCTCCTCCTTTGCCCCCACCATCCGCCTCCTTTCCCCACAACCATCCTCCTCCTTGCCCCACACCCTCCTCCTCCTCCTTTCCCCCACCCTCCTCCTTTACCCCCACCCTCCTCCTATACCCCCACACTCCTCCTCCTCATTTCCCCCACCCACCTCCTCCCCTCCTCCTACTTTTTCCCCCACTTCCTCCCCACCACCTCCCCTCCTCCTTTTCCCCCCACCCACCTCCTCCTCCTCCTCCTTTCCCCCTCCCCCCACCCATCTCCTCCTTCCCCCCACCATTCTCCACCTCCTTCTCCTCCTACCCCCCCACCCCTCCTCCCCCCCCTCCTCCCCCCACACTAACTCCTCCCCCCCACACGCCTCGTCCTCCTCCTCCCCCCACCCTCCTCCTCCTCCCACCCTCCTCGTCCTCCTCCTCGCCCCACCCTCCTCATCCTCCTCCTCCTACTCCCCCTTTACCCACACACTCCTCCTCCTCCTTTCCCCCACCATCCCCCTCTTCCCTTGCCCCCACCCTCCTCCTCCCTCCCCCCCCATTCTCCTACTTTCCGCCACCATCCTCCTCCTCCTGTCCCCACACCCTTCTCCTCCTCCTGTCCCCCACACCCTTCTCCTCCTCCTGCCCCCCACCCTCCTCCTCATTCTTCCCCCCACCCTCCTCCTCATTCTTCCCCCCACCCTCCTCCTCCCTTCCACCCCACTCTCCTCCTCCTTTCCCCCCACCGTCGTCCTCCTCCTTTCCCCCCACCCTCCTCCTTCAACCCCACCCTCTCCTCCTCCTTTCTACCCCACCCTCGTCCTCCCCTTTCTACCCCACCCCCCTCCTCCTCCTTTCTCCAGCACCCTCCTCCTCCTCCTTTGCCCCCCCACCCCCTACTCCTCCTCCTCCTTTCCCCCACCCTCCTTCTCCTTTCTACCCCAACCCTCCTCCACCTCCTTTCTCCCCACCCTCCTCCTCCTCCTTTGGCCCCCCACCCCCCCTCCTCCTCCTTTACCCCCACCCGCCTCCTCCTCCTCCATTCACCCCCACCCTCCTCCACCATTCACCCCCACCCTCCTCCTCCATTCCCCCCAGCCTCTTCCTCCTTTCACCCCACCCTCCTCCTCCTCCCCACCCAACTCCTCCTCCTTCCCCCCACCCTCCTCCTCCTTTCTCTCCCCACCCTCCTCCTCCCCCTTTTGCCCCACCCTCCTACTCCTCCTTTCTCCCCCACCCTCCTCCTCTTCCTTTCCACCCAACCTCCTCCTCCTTTCCCCCCGACCCTCATCCTCCTCCTTGCCCCCCACCCTCCTCATTGCCCCCCACCCTCCTCCTTTCCCCCCACCCTCCCCTCCTCCTTTCCCCCACCCTCCTCCTCCTTTCCCCCACCCTCCTCCTCCTTTCTACCCCACCCTCCTCCTCCTTTCTCCCCCACCCTCCTCCTCCTCCTTTGCCCCCCACCCTCCTCCTCCATTGCCCCCCACCCTCCTCCTCCATTGCCCCCCACCCTCCTCTTCCTCCTTCCCCCCACCCTCCTCCTCCTCCTTTGCCCCCCCACCCTCCTCCTCCATTGCCCCCCACCCTCCTCCTCCATTGCCCCCCACCCTCCTCCTCCATTCCTCCCACCCTCCTCCTCCTTTCTCCCCCACCCCTCCTCCTCCTTTCTCCCACACCCTCCTCCTCCTTTCCCCCCACCCTCCTCCTCCTTTCCCCCCACCCTCCTCCTCCCCCTTTTCCCCCCACCCTCCTACTCCTCCATTCTCCCCCACCCTCCTCCTCTTCCTTTCCACCAACCTCCTCCTCCTTTCCCCCCGACCCTCATCCTCCTCCTTGCCCCCCCACCCTCCTCCTTGCCCCCCACCCTCCTCCTTGCCCCCCACCCTCCTCCTTCCCCCACACCATCTCCTCCTCTTTTTCACCCCCACCCTCCTCCTCCTCCTTCCCCCCCTCCTTTCTACCCGACACTCCTCCTCCTCCTTTGCTGCCCACCCCTCTCCTCCTCCTTTGCTGTCCACCCCTCTCCTCCTTCCCCCCCACCTCCCCCTCCTCCTCTTTTCCCCCCACCCTCCTCCTCCATTTCCCCCCACCCTCCTCGCCCCCACCCTCCTCCTCCCTTCCGCCCCACCCTCCTCCTCCTTTCCCCACACCCTCCTCCTCCTTTGCCCCCCAGCCTCCTCCTCCTTTGCCCCCCACCCCTCCTCCTCCATCTCCTTTCCCCGCCACCCCCTCCTCCTCCTCCTTTCCCCGCCACCCCCACCTCCTCCTCCTTTCCCCCACCCTCCTCCACCATTCACTCCCACCCTCCTCCTCCATTCCCCCACCCTCCTCCTCCTCCTTTCAACCCACCATCCTCCTTGTCCTCCTCCTCCTCCTCCCTCCTCTTCCCTCCTCCCCACCCTCCTTGTCCTCCCCCCACCCTCCTTGTCCTCCTCCTCCCCTAACCCTCCTCGTCCTCCTCCTCCTCCTCCTTTCCCCACACCCTCCTCCCCCTCCTTTCCCCCCACCCTCCTCATCCTTTCTCCCCGACCCTCCTCCTCCCCTTTCCCCCCACCCTCCTACTCCTCCTTTCTCCCCCCACCCTCCTCCTCTTCCTTTCCCCCCAGCTCCTCCTCCTTTCACCCCACCCTCCTCTCCTTCCTTTCCCCACCCTCCTCCTATACCCCCACACTCCTCCTCCTCATTTTCCCCACCCACCTCCTTCATTTTCCCCACCCACCTCCTCCCTTCCTCCTCCTTTCCTCACTTCCTCCTCACCTCCTCCCCTCCTCTTTTTCCCCCACCCACCTCCTCCTCCTTTTCCACCAACCTCCTCCTCCTCCTTCCCCCTCCCCCCACCCATCTCCTCCTTCCCCCCACCCTCCTCCACCTCCTCCTCCTACACCCCACCCTCCTCGTCCTCCTCCTCCCCCCAACCCTCCTCCTCCAACTCGTCCTCCTCATCCCTCCACACCCCTCCTCCTCCTACCCCCCACCCTCCTCCTCCCACCTCGTCCTCCTCCTCCCCCCACCCTCCACCTCCTCCACCTCCTCGTCCTCGTCCTCCTCCACCCTCCTCGTCCTCCTCCTCCCCCCACCTCCTCGTCCTCCTCCTCCCCCCACCCTCCTCGTCCTCCTCCTCCCCCCACCCTCCTCATCCTCCTCCTCCCCCAACCCTCCTCATCCTCCTCCTCCCC
The DNA here is from genome assembly GCF_030684315.1 of Stegostoma tigrinum. Classification (NCBI taxonomy): domain Eukaryota; kingdom Metazoa; phylum Chordata; class Chondrichthyes; order Orectolobiformes; family Stegostomatidae; genus Stegostoma; species Stegostoma tigrinum. The sequence goes on from NW_026728359.1 coordinate 69,009, forward strand.
CTTTCCCACACCCATCCCCCTCTTCCTTGCCCCCAACCCTCCTCCTCCTCCCTCCCCCATTCTCCTCCTTTCCCCCACCATCCTCCTCCTCCTGTCCCCACACCCTTCTCCTCCTCCAGCCCCCCAACCCTCCTCCTCCTTCCCCCCACCCTCCTCCTCGTTCTTCCCCACGCTCCTCCTCCTCCCTTCCACCCCACTCTCCTCCTACTTTCCCCCCACCGTCCCTCCTCCTCCTTGCCCCACAACCCTCCTCCTCCTCCTTTCCCCCCACCCTCCTCCTCCTCCTTTCCCCCCACCATCCCCCTCTTCCTTGCCCCCCACCATCCCCCCTCTTCCTTGCCCCCAACCCTCCTCCTCCTCCCTCCCCCCATTCTCCTCCTTTCCCCCACCATCCTCCTCCTCCTGTCCCCACGCCCCTTCTCCTCCTCCAGCCCCCCAAACCCTCCTCCTCCTTCCCCCACCCTCCTCCTCGTTCTTCCCCCCACCCTCCTCCTCGTTCTTCCCCCCACCCTCCTCCTCGTTCTTCCCCATCCTCCTCCTCCTCCCTCTCCACCCCACTCTCCTCCTACTTTCCCCCCACCGTCCTCCTCCTCCTTGCCCCACACCCCCCTCCTCCTTTCCCCCCACCCTCCTGCTCTTCCTTACCCCCCACCCTCCTCCTTCAACCCCACCCTCTCCTCCTCCTTACCCCCCACCACCCTCCTCCTCCTTTCCCCCACCCTCCTCCTCCTCCTCCTTTCTACCCCACCCTCCTCCTCCTCCTTTCTACCCCACCCTCCTCCTTTCTCCAGCACCCTCCTCCTCCTCCTATGCCCCCCACCCCCCTCCTCCTCCTTTCCCCCACCCTCCTCCTCCTTTCTACCCCACCCTCCTCCTCCTCCTTTGCCCCCCCATCCCCCTCCTCCTCCTTTCCCCCCCACCCGCCGCCTCCTCCTCCATTCACCCCCACCCTCCTCCTCCATTCACCCCCACCCTCCTCCTCCCATTCACCCCCACCCTCCTCCTCCATTCCCCCCACCCTCCTCCTCATTTCACCCCACCCTCCTCCTGCTCCTCCCCACCCACCTCCTCCTCCTTTCTACCCCACCCTCCTCATCCCCCTTTTGCCCCACCCTCCTACTCCTCCTTTCTCCCCCACCCTCCTCCTCTTCCTTGCCCACCAACCTCCTCCTCCTTTCCCCCCACCCCTCCTCTTCCTTTCCCACCAACCTCCTCCTCCTTTCTCCCCGACCCTCATCCTCCTCCTTGCCCCGCACCCTCCTCCTCCTCCTTTTCACCCCACCACCCCCCTCCTCCTCCTCCATTTCACCCCCACCCTCCTCCTCCATTCACCCCCACCCTCCTCCTCCTTCCCCCCACCCTCCTCCTCCTTCCCCCACCCTCCTCCTCCTTCCCCCCACCCCTCCTCCTCCTCCTTTCTCCCCCACCCTCCTCCTCCTTTCTCCCCACCCTCCTCCTCCTTTCTCCCCAACCCTCCTCCTCCCTCCTCCCCCACCCTCCTCATCCACCTCCTCCTCCTCCTGCTACCCCCACCCTACTCCTCCACCTCATCCTCCTCCCCCACCCTCCTCCTCCCCCCACCCTCCTCGTCCTCCTCCCCCACCCTCCTCATCCTCCTCCTCCTGCTCCCCCCCACCCTCCTCCCCCCTTTCCCCACACCCTCCTCCTCCTTTCCCCCCACCATCCCCCTCTTACTTGCCCCCCACACTCCTCCTCCTCCCTCCCCCCCATTCTCCTCCTTTCCCCCACCATCCTCCTCCTCCTGTCCCCACACCCTTCTCCTCCTCCTGCCCCCAACCCTCCTCCTCCTTCCCCGACCCTCCTCCTCCTTCCCCGACCCTCCTCCTCCTTCACCCCACCCTCCTCCTCGTTCTTCCCCACCCTCCTCCTCCCTTCCACCCCACCCTCCTCCTCCTCTCTTCCACCCCACCCTCCTCCTCCTTTCCCCCCACCGTCCTCCTCCTCCTTTCGTTACACATTCCTCCTCCTCCTTTCCCCCCACCCTCCTCCTCTTCCTTGCCCCCCACACTCCTCCTTCAACCCCACCCTCTCCTCCTCCTTTCCCCCCCACCCTCCTCCTCCTTTCCCCCCCACCCTCCTCCTCCTTTCCCCCACCCTCCTCCTCCTCCTTTCTACCCCACCCTCCTCCTCCTCCTTTCTACCCCACCCTCCTCTCCTCTTTTCTCGAGCACCCTCCTCCTCCTCCTTTCCCCCCACCCTCCTCCTCCTCCTTTCTACCCCACCCTCCTCCTCCTCCATTCTACCCCACCCTCCTCCTCCTCCTTTCTCCAGCACCCTCCTCCTCCTCCTTTGCTGCCCACCCCTCTCCTCCTTTCCCCCCCACGCCCCTCCTCCTCCTCCTTTCCCCCCACCCTCCTCCTCCATTCACCCCCACCCTCCTCCTCCATTTCCCCCCACCCTCCTCCTCCATTTCCCCCCACCCTCCTCCTCCTCCTTTGCCTCCCACCCCCCTCCTCCTCCTCCTTTCCCCCACCCTCCTCCTTTTTACCCCACCCTCCTCCTCCTCCTTTCTCCCCCACCCTCCTCCTCCTCCTTTCTCCCCCACCCTCCTCCTCCTCCTTTCCCCCCCACCCGCCTCCTCCTCCATTCACCCCCACCCTCCTCCTCCATTCACCCCCACCCTCCTCCTCCATTCACCCCCACCCTCCTCCTCCATTCCCCCCACCCTCTTCCTCCTTTCACCCAACCCCCCTCCTCCTCCTTTCACCCCACCCTCCTCCTCCTCCTCCCCACCCACCTCCTCCTCCTTCCCCCCACCCTCCTCCTCCCCCTTTTGCCCCACCCTCCTACCCCTCCTTTCTCCCCCCACCCTCCTCCCCCTCCTTTCCCCCAACCTCCTCCTTCTTTCCCTCGACCCTCATCCTCCTCCTTGCCCCCCACCCTCCTCCTTCCCCCCCACCCTCCTTGTTCCCCCCACGCTCGCCTCCTCCTTTCCCCCACCCTCCTCCTCCTCCTTTGCTCCCCACACCCGCCTCCTCCTTTCTCCCCACCTCCCTCCTCCTCCTCCTTTCCCCCCACCCTCCTCCTCCATTCACACCCACCCTCCTCCTCCTTTCACCCCACCCTCCACCTCCTTTCACCCCACCCTCCTCCTTCTCCTCCTCCTCCTCCTCCTCCCCCACCCACCTCCTCCTTTCCCCCACCCACCTCCTCCTTTCCCCCACCCACCTCCTCCTTTCCCCCACCCTCCTCCTCCTCCATTCACCTTCACCCTCCTCCTCCATTCCCCCCACCCTTCTCCTCCTCCTTTCTCCCCCACCCTCCTCCTCTTCCTTTTCCCCTAACCTCCTCCTCCTTTCCCCCGACCCTCATCCTCCTCCTTTGCCCCGACCCTCATCCTCCTTCTTTCCCACCACACTCCTCCTCCCCCCCACCCTCCTCCTACTCCTCCTATCCCCCCCACCCTCCTCCTGCTCCTTTCCCCCCACCCTCCTCCTCCTTTCCCCCCGACCCTCCTCCTCCTCCTTTCCCCTACCCTCCTGCTCCTCCTTTCCACCCCCACCCTCCTCCTCCTTTCCCCCCACCCTCCTCCTCCTTTCCCCCCACCCTCCTCCTCCTCCCCCCCACCCTCCTCCTCCTTCCTTCCCGCCATCCTCCTCCTTTCCCCCCACCCTCCTCCTCCTTTCCCCCCACCCTCCTCCTCCTCCTTTCCCCCCACCCTCCTCCTCCTTTCCCCCCACCCTCCTCCTCCTTTCCCCCTACCCTCCTCCTACTTTCCCCCCGCCCACCTCCTCCTCCTCCTTCCCCCCCACCCTCCTCCTCCTTCCCCCCCACCCTCCTCCTCCTCCCCCCCCACCCTCCTCCTCCTCCTTTCTCCCCCGCCCTCCTCCTCCTCCTTTCTCCCCCGCCCTCCTCCTTCCCCCCGCCATCCTCCTTTCTCCCCTGCCCTCCTCCTCCACCTTTCCCCACACCCTCCACGTCCCCCTTTTCCCCCACCCTCCTCCTTTACCCCACACACCACCTCCTCATTTTCCCCACCCACCTCCTCCCCTCCCTCTCCTTTTCTCCCACTTCCTCCCCTCCTCCTCCTTTTGCCCCACCTCCTCTCCTCCTCCTACCCCACACCACCCTCTTCCTCCTTTCACCCCGACCCTCATCCTCCTCATTGCCCCCCACCCTCCTCCTTCCCCCCACCCTCTCCTCCTCCTTTCCCCCCCACCCCCTCCTCCTACTCCTTTCTCCCCACCCTCCTCCTCCATTCACCCCCACCCTCCTCCTCCTCCCCCACCCTCCACCTCCTTCCTCCCCACTCTCCTTCTCTTCCCTTCCGCCCCACCCTCCTCCACCTTTCCCCCGACCGTCCTCCTCCTCCTTTCCCCACACCCACATCCTCCTCCTTTCCCACCCACCCCCCCTCCTCCTCCTCCTTTCCCCCCAGCCCCCTCCTCCATTCACCCCCACACTCCTCCTCCATTCCCCCCCACCCTCCTCCTCCTTTCACCCCACTCTCCTCCTTCTCCTCCTCCTTCCCCCACCCACCTCTTCCTCCTTTCCCCCACCCTCCTCCTCCATTCTATCCCATCCTCCTCCTCCTTTCTCCCCCACCCTCCTCCTCCTCCTTTGCCCCCCACCCCCTCCTCCTCCTTTCCCGCCACCCTCCTCCTCCATTCACCCCCACCTTCCTCCTCCATTCCCCCAACCCTCTTCCTCCCCCCAACCTCCTCCTCCTTTCTCCCGACCCACCTCCTCCATTCACCCCCACCATCCTCCTCCATTCTCCCCAACCCTCCTCCTCCTCCTTTCTCCCCCACCCTCCTCCTCCTTTCTCCCCCACCCTCCTCCTCCTCCTTTCTCCCCCACCCTCCTCCTCTTCCTTTCTCCCCCACCCTCCTCCTCTTCCTTTCTCCCCCACCCTCCTCCTCTTCCTTTCCCCCTACCCTCCACCTCCTTCCTCCCCACCCTCCTTCTCTTCCCTTCCGCCCCACCCTCCTCCACCTTTCCCCCGACCGTCCTCCTCCTCCTTTCCCCACACCCACCTCCTCCTCCTTTCCCACCCACCCCCCTCCTCCTCCTCCTTTCCCCTCAGCCCCCTCCTCCATTCACCCCCACCCTCCTCCTCCATTCCCCCACACCCTCCTCCTCCTTTCACCCCACCCTCCTCCTTCTCCTCCTCCTTCCCCCACCCACCTCTTCCTCCTTTCCCCCACCCTCCTCCTCCATTCTATCCCATCCTCCGCCTCCTTTCTCCCCCCACCCTCCTCCTCCTCCTTTGCCCCCCACCCCCTCCTCCTCCTTTCCCGCCACCCTCCTCCTCCATTCACCCCCCACCTTCCTCCTCCATTCCCCCAACCCTCCTCCTCCCCCCAACCTCCTCCTCCTTTCTCCCGACCCACCTCCTCCATTCACCCCCACCATCCTCCTCCATTCTCCCCAACCCTCCTCCTCCTCCATTCTCCCCAACCCTCCTCCTCCTCCTTTCTCCCCCACCCTCCTCCTCCTCCTTTCTCCCCCACCCTCCTCCTCCTCCTTTCTCCCCCACCCTCCTCCTCCTCCTCCTTTCCCCCCACCCTCCTCCTCTTCCTTGCCACCCACCCTCTCCTCCCCCTTCCCCCCCACCCCCCCCACCCTCCTCCTCCTTTCCCCCCACCCTCCTCCTCCATTCACCCCCACCCTCCTCCTCCATTCCCCCCACCCTCCTCCTCCTCCTTTCACCCCACTCTCCTCCTCTCCTTTCACACCACCCTCCTCCTTCTCCTCCTCCTCCTTTCCCCCACCCTCCTCTTCCTCCTTTCTACCCCACCCTCCTCCTCCTCCTTTCTCCCCCAGCCTCCTCCTCCTTTGCCCCCCACCCCCTCCTCCTCCTCCTCCTTTCCCCCCACCCTCTTCCTCCATTCACCTTCACCCTCCTCCTCCATTCCCCCCACCCTCCTCCTTCTCCTTTCTCCCCCACCTTTCTCCTCTTCCTTTTCCCCCAACCTCCTCCTCCTTTCCCCCCACCCTCCTCCTCTTCTCACCCCCACCCTCCTCCTCCTCCATTTCCTGCCACCCTCCTCCTCCTATCCCCCCAACCCTCCTCCTCCTCCTTTCCCCTCACCCTCCTCCTCCTTTCCCCCACCCGCCTCCTCCTTACCCCACCCTCCTCCTTTCCCCCACCCTTCTCCTCCTTTCCCCCCACCCTCCTCTTCCTTTCCCCCCCACCCTCCTCCTCCTTTCCCCCCCACCCTCCTCCTCCTCCTTTCCCCCCACCCTCCTCCTCCTCCTTTCCCCTACCCTCCTGCTCCTCCTTTCCCCCCGACCCTCCTCCTCCTTCCCCCCCACCCTCCTCCTCCTTCCTTCCCACCATCCTCCTCCTTTCCCCCCACCCTCCTCCTCCTCCTTTCAAACCCCCTCCACCTCCTTTCCCCCGACTCCTCCTCCTTTACCCCCCACCCTCCTCCTCCTCGTTTCCCCCCACCCTCCTCCTCCCCCTTCCCCCCCCACCCTCCTCCTCCCCCCCCACCCTCCTCCTCCTCCCCCCACCCTCCTCCTCCTCCTTTCCCCCCACCCTCCTCCTCCTCCTTTCCCCCACACTCCTCCTCCTACTCCTCCTCCTCCTCCTCCTCCTTCCCCCCCACCCTCCTCCTCCTCCTTTCTCCCCCACCCTCCTCCTCCTCCTTTCTCCCCTGCCCTCCTCCTTTCTCCCCCGCCCTCCTCCTTTCTCCCCCGCCCTCCTCCTTTCTCCCCCGCCCTCCTCCTTTCTCCCCCGCCCTCCTCCTTTCTCCCCCGCCCTCCTCCTTTCTCCCCCGCCATCCTCCTTTCTCCCCTGCCCTCCTCCTCCTTTCTCCCCCACCCTCCTCCTCCTCCTTTCCCCCCCACCCTCCTCCTCCTTTCCCCCCCACCCTCCTCCTCCTTTCCCCCCACCGTCCTCCTCCTCCTTTCCCCACACCCTCCACCTCCTCGTTTTCCCCACCCACCTCCTCTTCCTTTTCCCCCACCCACCTCCTCCCCTCCCTCTCCTTTTACCCCACTTCCTCCCCTCCTCCTCCTCTCCTCCTCCTACCCCACACCACCCTCCTCCTCCTTTCACCCCGACCCTCATCCTCCTCCTTGCCCCCCACCCTCCTCCTCCTTCCTTCCCACCATCCTCCTCCTTTCCCCCCACCCTCCTCCTCCTCCTTTCAAACCCCCTCCACCTCCTTTCCCCCAACTCCTCCTCCTTTCCCCCCCACCCTCCTCCTCCTTTCCCCCCACCGTCCTCCTCCTCCTTTCCCCACACCCTCCACCTCCTCGTTTTCCCCACCCACCTCCTCTTCCTTTTCCCCCACCCACCTCCTCCCCTCCCTCTCCTTTTACCCCACTTCCTCCCCTCCTCCTCCTCTCCTCCTCCTACCCCACACCACCCTCCTCCTCCTTTCACCCCGACCCTCATCCTCCTCCTTCCCCCCCACCCTCCTCCTTCCTTCCCACCATCCTCCTCCTTTCCCCCCACCCTCCTCCTCCTCCTTTCAAACCCCCTCCACCTCCTTTCCCCCGACTCCTCCTCCTTTACCCCCCACCCTCCTCCTCCTCGTTTCCCCCCACCCTCCTCCTCCTCCCCCCACCCTCCTCCTCCTCCTTTCCCCCACACTCCTCCTCCTACTCCTCCTCATCCTCCTCCTTCCCCCCCACCCTCCTCCTCCTCCTTTCCCCCCACCCTCCTCCTCCTCCTTTCTCCCCCACCCTCCTCCTCCTCCTTTCTCCCCCGCCCTCCTCCTTTCTCCCCCGCCCTCCTCCTTTCTCCCCAACCCTCCTCCTCCCTCCTCCCCCCACCCTCCTCATCCACCTCCTCCTCCTCCTGCTACCCCCACCCTACTCCTCCACCTCATCCTCCTCCCCCACCCTCCTCCTCCCCCCACCCTCCTCGTCCTCCTCCCCCACCCTCCTCATCCTCCTCCTCCTGCTCCCCCCACCCTCCTCCCCCCTTTCCCCACACCCTCCTCCTCCTTTCCCCCCACCATCCCCCTCTTACTTGCCCCCCACACTCCTCCTCCTCCCTCCCCCCCCATTCTCCTCCTTTCCCCCACCATCCTCCTCCGCCTGTCCCCACACCCTTCTCCTCCTCCTGCCCCCAACCCTCCTCCTCCTTCCCCGACCCTCCTCCTCCTTCCCCGACCCTCCTCCTCCTTCACCCCACCCTCCTCCTCGTTCTTCCCCACCCTCCTCCTCCCTTCCACCCCACCCTCCTCCTCCTCTCTTCCACCCCACCCTCCTCCTCCTTTCCCCCCACCGTCCTCCTCCTCCTTTCGTTACACATTCCTCCTCCTCCTTTCCCCCCACCCTCCTCCCTCTTCCTTGCCCCCCACACTCCTCCTTCAACCCCACCCTCTCCTCCTCCTTTCCCCCCCACCCTCCTCCTCCTTTCCCCCACCTTCCTCCTCCTCCTTTCTACCCCACCCTCCTCCTCCTCCTTTCTACCCCACCCTCCTCTCCTCTTTTCTCGAGCACCCTCCTCCTCCTCCTTTCCCCCCCACCCTCCTCCTCCTCCTTTCTACCCCACCCTCCCTCCTCCTCCATTCTACCCCACCCTCCTCCTCCTCCTTTCTCCAGCACCCTCCTCCTCCTCCTTTGCTGCCCACCCCTCTCCTCCTTTCCCCCCCACGCCCCTCCTCCTCCTCCTTTCCCCCCACCCTCCTCCTCCATTCACCCCCACCCTCCTCCTCCATTTCCCCCCACCCTCCTCCTCCATTTCCCCCACCCTCCTCCTCCTCCTTTGCCTCCCACCCCCTCCTCCTCCTTTCCCCCACCCTCCTCCTTTTTACCCCACCCTCCTCCTCCTCCTTTCTCCCCCACCCTCCTCCTCCTCCTTTCCCCCCCACCCGCCTCCTCCTCCATTCACCCCCCACCCTCCTCCTCCATTCACCCCCACCCTCCTCCTCCATTCACCCCCACCCTCCTCCTCCATTCCCCCACCCTCTTCCTCCTTTCACCCAACCCTCCTCCTCCTCCTTTCACCCCACCCTCCTCCTCCTCCTCCCCACCCACCCTCCTCCTCCTTCCCCCCACCCTCCTCCTCCCCCTTTTGCCCCACCCTCCTACCCCTCCTTTCTCCCCCCACCCTCCTCCCCTCCTTTCCCCCAACCTCCTCCTTCTTTTCCCTCGACCCTCATCCTCCTCCTCCCCCCCACCCTCCTCCTCCTTCCTTCCCGCCATCCTCCTCCTTTCCCCCACCCTCCTCCTCCTTTCCCCCCACCCTCCTCCTCCTCCTCCTTTCCCCCCACCCTCCTCCTCCTTTCCCCCCACCCTCCTCCTCCTTTCCCCCTACCCTCCTCCTACTTTCCCCCCGCCCACCTCCTCCTCCTCCTTCCCCCCCACCCTCCTCCTCCTTCCCCCCCACCCTCCCTCCTCCTCCCCCCCACCCTCCTCCTCCTCCTTTCTCCCCCGCCCTCCTCCTCCTCCTTTCTCCCCCGCCCTCCTCCTTCCCCCCGCCATCCTCCTTTCTCCCCTGCCCTCCTCCTCCACCTTTCCCCCACACCCTCCACGTCCCCCCTTTTCCCCCACCCTCCTCCTTTACCCCCACACCACCACCTCCTCATTTTCCCCCTCCTCCCCTCCCTCTCCTTTTCTCCCACTTCCTCCCCTCCTCCTCCTTTTGCCCCACCTCCTCTCCTCCTCCTACCCCACACCACCCTCTTCCTCCTTTCACCCCGACCCTCATCCTCCTCATTGCCCCCCACCCCTCCTCCTTCCCCCCACCCTCTCCTCCTCCTTTCCCCCCCACCCCCTCCTCCTACTCCTTTCTCCCCACCCCTCCTCCTCCATTCACCCCCACCCTCCTCCTCCTCCCCCACCCTCCACCTCCTTCCTCCCCACTCTCCTTCTCTTCCCTTCCGCCCCACCCTCCTCCACCTTTCCCCCGACCGTCCTCCTCCTCCTTTCCCCCACACCCACATCCTCCTCCTTTCCCACCCACCCCCCCCTCCTCCTCCTCCTTTCCCCCCAGCCCCCTCCTCCATTCACCCCCACACTCCTCCTCCATTCCCCCCCACCCTCCTCCTCCTTTCACCCCACCCTCCTCCTTCTCCTCCTCCTTCCCCCACCCACCTCTTCCTCCTTTCCCCCACCCTCCTCCTCCATTCTATCCCATCCTCCTCCTCCTTTCTCCCCCACCCTCCTCCTCCTCCTTTGCCCCCCACCCCCTCCTCCTCCTTTCCCGCCACCCTCCTCCTCCATTCACCCCCACCTTCCTCCTCCATTCCCCCAACCCTCTTCCTCCCCCCAACCTCCTCCTCCTTTCTCCCGACCCACCTCCTCCATTCACCCCCACCATCCTCCTCCATTCTCCCCAACCCTCCTCCTCCTCCTTTCTCCCCCACCCTCCTCCTCCTTTCTCCCCCACCCTCCTCCTCCTCCTTTCTCCCCCACCCTCCTCCTCTTCCTTTCTCCCCCACCCTCCTCCTCTTCCTTTCCCCCTAACCCTCCACCTCCTTCCTCCCCACCCTCCTTCTCTTCCCTTCCGCCCCACCCTCCTCCACCTTTCCCCCGACCGTCCTCCTCCTCCTTTCCCCACACCCACCTCCTCCTCCTTTCCCACCCACCCCCCCTCCTCCTCCTCCTTCCCCTCAGCCCCCTCCTCCATTCACCCCCACCATCCTCCTCCATTCCCCCACACCCTCCTCTTCCTTTCACCCCACCCTCCCTCCTTCTCCTCCTCCTTCCCCCACCCACCTCTTCCTCCTTTCCCCCACCCTCCTCCTCCATTCTATCCCATCCTCCGCCTCCTTTCTCCCCCACCCTCCTCCTCCTCCTTTGCCCCCCACCCCTCCTCCTCCTTTCCCGCCACCCTCCTCCTCCATCACCCCCACCTTCCTCCTCCATTCCCCCAACCCTCCTCCTCCCCCCAACCTCCTCCTCCTTTCTCCCGACCCACCTCCTCCATTCACCCCCACCATCCTCCTCCATTCTCCCCAACCCTCCTCCTCCTCCATTCTCCCCAACCCTCCTCCTCCTCCTTCTCCCCCACCCTCCTCCTCCTCCTTTCTCCCCCACCCTCCTCCTCCTCCTTTCTCCCCCACCCTCCTCCTCCTCCTCCTTTCCCCCCACCCTCCTCCTCTTCCTTGCCACCCACCCTCTCCTCCCCCTTCCCCCCCACCCCCCCACCCTCCTCCTCCTTTCCCCCCACCCCTCCTCCTCCATTCACCCCCACCCTCCTCCTCCATTCCCCCCCACCCTCCTCCTCCTCCTTTCACCCCACTCTCCTCCTCTCCTTTCACACCACCCTCCTCCTTCTCCTCCTCCTCCTTTCCCCCACCCTCCTCTTCCTCCTTTCTACCCCACCCTCCTCCTCCTCCTTTCTCCCCCAGCCTCCTCCTCCTTTGCCCCCCACCCCCTCCTCCTCCTCCTCCTTTCCCCCACCCTCTTCCTCCATTCACCTTCACCCTCCTCCTCCATTCCCCCCACCCTCCTCCTTCTCCTTTCTCCCCCACCTTTCTCCTCTTCCTTTTCCCCCAACCTCCTCCTCCTTTCCCCCCACCCTCCTCCTCTTCTCACCCCCACCCTCCTCCTCCTCCATTTCCTGCCACCCTCCTCCTCCTATCCCCCCAACCCCTCCTCCTCCTCCTTTCCCCTCACCCTCCTCCTCCTTTCCCCACCCGCCTCCTCCTTACCCCACCCTCCTCCTTTCCCCACCCTTCTCCTCCTTTCCCCCCACCCTCCTCTTCCTTTCCCCCCCACCCTCCTCCTCCTTTCCCCCCCACCCTCCTCCTCCTCCTTTCCCCCCACCCTCCTCCTCCTCCTTTCCCCCCACCCTCCTCCTCCTCCTTTCCCCTACCCTCCTGCTCCTCCTTTCCCCCGACCCTCCTCCTCCTTCCCCCCCCACCCTCCTCCTCCTTCCTTCCCACCATCCTCCTCCTTTCCCCCCACCCTCCTCCTCCTCCTTTCAAACCCCCTCCACCTCCTTTCCCCCGACTCCTCCTCCTTTACCCCCCACCCTCCTCCTCCTCGTTTCCCCCCACCCTCCTCCTCCCCCTTCCCCCCCACCCTCCCTCCCCCCCCCACCCTCCTCCTCCTCCCCCCACCCTCCTCCTCCTCCCCCCACCCTCCTCCTCCTCCCCCCACCCTCCTCCTCCTCCTTTCCCCCCACCCTCCTCCTCCTCCTTTCCCCCACACTCCTCCTCCTACCCTCCTCCTCCTCCTCCTCCTTCCCCCCCACCCTCCTCCTCCTCCTCCTCCTTCCCCCCCACCCTCCTCCTCCTCCTTTCTCCCCCACCCTCCTCCTCCTCCTTTCTCCCCCACCCTCCTCCTCCTCCTTTCTCCCCTGCCCTCCTCCTTTCTCCCCCGCCCTCCTCCTTTCTCCCCCGCCCTCCTCCTTTCTCCCCCCGCCCTCCTCCTTTCTCCCCCGCCCTCCTCCTTTCTCCCCCGCCATCCTCCTTTCTCCCCTGCCCTCCTCCTCCTTTCTCCCCCACCCTCCTCCTCCTCCTTTCCCCCCACCCTCCTCCTCCTTTCCCCCCCACCCTCCTCCTCCTTTCCCCCCACCGTCCTCCTCCTCCTTTCCCCACACCCTCCACCTCCTCGTTTTCCCCACCCACCTCCTCTTCCTTTTCCCCCACCCACCTCCTCCCCTCCCTCTCCTTTTACCCCACTTCCTCCCCTCCTCCTCCTCTCCTCCTCCTACCCCACACCACCCTCCTCCTCCTTTCACCCCGACCCTCATCCTCCTCCTTGCCCCCACCCTCCTCCTCCTTCCTTCCCACCATCCTCCTCCTTTCCCCCCACCCTCCTCCTCCTCCTTTCAAACCCCCTCCACCTCCTTTCCCCCCGACTCCTCCTCCTTTCCCCCCCACCCTCCTCCTCCTTTCCCCCCCACCGTCCTCCTCCTCCTTTCCCCACACCCTCCACCTCCTCGTTTTCCCCCACCCACCTCCTCTTCCTTTTCCCCCACCCACCTCCTCCCCTCCCTCTCCTTTTACCCCACTTCCTCCCCTCCTCCTCATCTCCTCCTCCTACCCCACACCACCCTCCTCCTCCTTTCACCCCGACCCTCATCCTCCTCCTTCCCCCCCACCCTCCTCCTTCCTTCCCACCATCCTCCTCCTTTCCCCCCCACCCTCCTCCTCCTCCTTTCAAACCCCCTCCACCTCCTTTCCCCCGACTCCTCCTCCTTTACCCCCCACCCTCCTCCTCCTCGTTTCCCCCCACCCTCCTCCTCCTCCCCCCACCCTCCTCCTCCTCCTTTCCCCCACACTCCTCCTCCTACTCCTCCTCATCCTCCTCCTTCCCCCCACCCTCCTCCTCCTCCTTTCCCCCCACCCTCCTCCTCCTCCTTTCTCCCCCACCCTCCTCCTCCTCCTTTCTCCCCCGCCCTCCTCCTTTCTCCCCCCGCCCTCCTCCTTTCTCCCCAACCCTCCTCCTCCCTCCTCCCCCCACCCTCCTCATCCACCTCCTCCTCCTCCTGCTACCCCCACCCTACTCCTCCACCTCATCCTCCTCCCCCACCCCTCCTCCTCCCCCCACCCTCCTCGTCCTCCTCCCCCACCCTCCTCATCCTCCTCCTCCTGCTCCCCCCACCCTCCTCCCCCCTTTCCCCACACCCTCCTCCTCCTTTCCCCCCACCATCCCCCTCTTACTTGCCCCCCACACTCTCCTCCTCCCTCCCCCCCCATTCTCCTCCTTTCCCCCACCATCCTCCTCCTCCTGTCCCCACACCCTTCTCCTCCTCCTGCCCCCAACCCTCCTCCTCCTTCCCCGACCCTCCTCCTCCTTCCCCGACCCTCCTCCTCCTTCACCCCACCCTCCTCCTCGTTCTTCCCCACCCTCCTCCTCCCTTCCACCCCACCCTCCTCCTCCTCTCTTCCACCCCACCCTCCTCCTCCTTTCCCCCCACCGTCCTCCTCCTCCTTTCGTTACACATTCCTCCTCCTCCTTTCCCCCCACCCTCCTCCTCTTCCTTGCCCCCCACACTCCTCCTTCAACCCCACCCTCTCCTCCTCCTTTCCCCCCCACCCCTCCTCCTCCTTTCCCCCACCCTCCTCCTCCTCCTTTCTACCCCACCCTCCTCCTCCTCCTTTCTACCCCACCCTCCTCTCCTCTTTTCTCGAGCACCCTCCTCCTCCTCCTTTCCCCCCACCCTCCTCCTCCTCCTTTCTACCCCACCCTCCTCCTCCTCCCATTCTACCCCACCCTCCTCCTCCTCCTTTCTCCCAGCACCCTCCTCCTCCTCCTTTGCTGCCCACCCCTCTCCTCCTTTCCCCCCCACGCCCCTCCTCCTCCCTCCTTTCCCCCCACCCTCCTCCTCCATTCACCCCCACCCTCCTCCTCCATTTCCCCCCACCCTCCTCCTCCATTTCCCCCACCCTCCTCCTCCTCCTTTGCCTCCCACCCCCCTCCTCCTCCTCCTTTCCCCCACCCTCCTCCTTTTTACCCCACCCTCCTCCTCCTCCTTTCTCCCCCACCCTCCTCCTCCTCCTTTCCCCCCCACCCGCCTCCTCCTCCATTCACCCCCACCCTCCTCCTCCATTCACCCCCACCCTCCTCCTCCATTCACCCCCACCCTCCTCCTCCATTCCCCCCACCCTCTTCCTCCTTTCACCCAACCCTCCTCCTCCTCCTTTCACCCCACCCTCCTCCTCCTCCTCCCCACCCACCTCCTCCTCCTTCCCCCCACCCTCCTCCTCCCCCTTTTGCCCCACCCTCCTACCCCTCCTTTCTCCCCCCACCCTCCTCCCCCTCCTTTCCCCCAACCTCCTCCTTCTTTCCCTCGACCCTCATCCTCCTCCTTGCCCCCCCACCCTCCTCCTTCCCCCCCACCCTCCTTGTTCCCCCCACGCTCGCCTCCTCCTTTCCCCACCCTCCTCCTCCTCCTTTGCTCCCCACACCCGCCTCCTCCTTTCTCCCCACCTCCCTCCTCCTCCTCCTTTCCCCCCACCCTCCTCCTCCATTCACACCCACCCTCCTCCTCCTTTCACCCCACCCTCCACCTCCTTTCACCCCACCCTCCTCCTTCTCCTCCTCCTCCTCCTCCTCCCCCACCCACCTCCTCCTTTCCCCCACCCACCTCCTCCTTTCCCCCACCCCACCTCCTCCTTTCCCCCACCCACCTCCTCCTTTCCCCCACCCTCCTCCTCCTCCATTCACCTTCACCCTCCTCCTCCATTCCCCCCACCCTTCTCCTCCTCCTTTCTCCCCCACCCTCCTCCTCTTCCTTTTCCCCTAACCTCCTCCTCCTTTCCCCCGACCCTCATCCTCCTCCTTTGCCCCGACCCTCATCCTCCTTCTTTCCCACCACACTCCTCCTCCCCCCCACCCTCCTCCTACTCCTCCTATCCCCCCCACCCTCCTCCTGCTCCTTTCCCCCCACCCTCCTCCTCCTTTCCCCCGACCCTCCTCCTCCTCCTTTCCCCTACCCTCCTGCTCCTCCTTTCCCCCCCCACCCTCCTCCTCCTTTCCCCCCACCCTCCTCCTCCTCCCCCCCACCCCTCCTCCTCCTTCCTTCCCGCCATCCTCCTCCTCTTTCCCCCCACCCTCCTCCTCCTTTCCCCCCACCCTCCTCCTCCTCCTCCTTTCCCCCCACCCTCCTCCTCCTTTCCCCCCACCCTCCTCCTCCTTTCCCCCTACCCTCCTCCTCCTTTCCCCCCGCCCACCTCCTCCTCCTCCTTCCCCCCCACCCTCCTCCTCCTTCCCCCCCACCCTCCTCCTCCTCCCCCCCACCTCCTCCTCCTCCTTTCTCCCCCGCCCTCCTCCTCCTCCTTTCTCCCCCGCCCTCCTCCTTCCCCCCGCCATCCTCCTTTCTCCCCGCCATCCTCCTTTCTCCCTGCCCTCCTCCTCCACCTTTCCCCACACCCTCCACGTCCCCCTTTTCCCCCACCCTCCTCCTTTACCCTCACACACCACCTCCTCTTCCCCACCCACCTCCTCCCCTCCCTCTCCTTTTCTCCCACTTCCTCCCCTCCTCCTCCTTTTGCCCCACCTCCTCTCCTCCTCCTACCCCACACCACCCTCTTCCTCCTTTCACCCCGACCCTCATCCTCCTCATTGCCCCCCACCCTCCTCCTTCCCCCCACCCTCTCCTCCTCCTTTCCCCCCCACCCCCTCCTCCTACTCCTTTCTCCCCACCCTCCTCCTCCATTCACCCCCACCCTCCTCCTCCTCCCCCACCCTCCACCTCCTTCCTCCCCACTCTCCTTCTCTTCCCTTCCGCCCCACCCTCCTCCACCTTTCCCCCGACCGTCCTCCTCCTCCTTTCCCCACACCCACATCCTCCTCCTTTCCCACCCACCCCCCCTCCTCCTCCTCCTTTCCCCCCAGCCCCCTCCTCCATTCACCCCCACACTCCTCCTCCATTCCCCCCCACCCTCCTCCTCCTTTCACCCCACCCTCCTCCTTCTCCTCCTCCTTCCCCCACCCACCTCTTCCTCCTTTCCCCCAC
>NW_026728361.1:0-10000 GCF_030684315.1 Stegostoma tigrinum
CCTGGCTAACGCGTCACATTTCTTAAAAAAAAGTGGCTGTGAGAGCTGGTGG
Source organism: Stegostoma tigrinum (assembly GCF_030684315.1). Taxonomy (NCBI): domain Eukaryota; kingdom Metazoa; phylum Chordata; class Chondrichthyes; order Orectolobiformes; family Stegostomatidae; genus Stegostoma; species Stegostoma tigrinum. The sequence goes on from NW_026728361.1 coordinate 53, forward strand.
TGGGGCGGGAGGGGGGGGGTGGGCAATCCGTGCACAGTGCTATCCCACAGGCAGCACACCGGTTTCCGAGGGGACCATGTGAAAATTCTGTCGCGCTCTCCACTGTCAAATCATGCTCGCCACCCCTCACACCCCAACCATCGCTCCCCCCACCCCACAGTGAGTTAGTGGGGAGGGGAAAGAGGGAGCTGAGTATTTTTGATCCAAAGAGGGACAGGGTCGGGGGTGGGTGATGTTGTGCATGGTCTGGAGGAATGTAGGTGTCATCACTGAATGTCAGTGAAAGTAGCAGGCAACTCAGCTGGTCAGCCGCGTGTTAGCCCCTTTTAAAATGCAAAGGGATCTCTGGAACAGCCACAAGAAAGCCGTCGCCGCCATTTTCCAAGGCCTGGGTTAAATTCCACTTGGAATACAATTTAGGAGGATGGGAGATAATCTCATGGAAATGTGTCAGGTCCTAAAGGTAGACGCAGAAAGGGGTGATTTCCCTATGGCCAGGGAATTGAGAACATGGGGTGAGGTACAACATTGGGGTGGGGGGGGTGGTGTTTAGGAATGAATTGGGGAGAGAAATCCTGCCCCCACTGCCGTGGACGCTCCAACATTGACCCACTTGATCCCTGTGTAATCAGTGAGGCCAGGGAGTTCAATTTGGACAGATGCGAGGTGTATTTTGGTAAAACAAACTGGGGTCCGCCTTATTTAGTTGAAAGTACGGCCTTGGGGTAGTGCTGTAGAGCGGGGGGGAGCTCAGGTACATGATTCTCTGAAGTTTGCGTCACATGGAGGCAGGGGGGTTAAGAAGGCGTTTAGCCTTCATCGCTCAGCCCTTTGAGTCGAGGAGCTGGGGACGTCATGCTGAGGTTGTACAGGGACGTTGGTGAGACCTCTCCTGGAGCGCTGTGTCCCGTTCTGTTACAGGAAGGATACGATTACACTGGAGAAAGTGCAGAAGAGATTTACCAGGACGTTGCCAGGAATGGGGGAGTTTGAGTTACAAGGAGAGGCTGGGATTATTTTTGTTGGAGCGCCCGAAGGTAAGCAAGACCTTACAGAGATTTATAAAAATCACGAGAGGCATATATAGGGTGAATGGTAGGGGTCTTTTCCCTAAGCGGGGGGTATTTCAAGGCTCGGGGTCATACTTTTAAGGTGAGAGGAGAGAGAATGAAAAACAATATGGGGGGGGCAACTTTTTTTTAAAACACAGAGAGCGGTCCGTGTGTGGAATGAGCTTCCAGAGGAAGCGGTGGACGGGGTACAGTTACAACGTATAATAGACTTTTGGATAAGTACATGAATAGGAAAGGTTTGGGGGGACATGGGACAGGAAGGTGAGAGCTAGTCTAGTTTGGGAGGAGCAATAGAGCCTACGGTCTTCCCACGAACACGGCATATTCAACAGAACCAAACCAATTCCTGAAGGGAATACCAGATATAACCCGCCTCCTGTACGCTCTCAGGGGCAGTGCACTCCAGGATAACGCTCCAGCTTTGCTTGCCAATTGCCTTTAAACTGATGTTCCCACTCGCTCTCCACCGATGGGAATGGTTATTCATCCTCGACACTGTCCTCATGGTCACATTCAAACAATGCTCATCTCAGCAACACAGTCCCGGCTCCTCCAGCCTATTCCTTACAATCCTTAGGAATCCCTACTGCGCGGAAACAGGCACTTCGGCCCAACAAGTCTATACCGAACCCTCAGAGCATCCCACCCAGACCCAACCACCTATGACCCACCCTAACCTGCACATCCCTGGGCACTATGGGTAATTTACCACGGCCAACCCACCCTAACCTGCACATCCCTGGGCACTGAGTGATTTATCCAGAAGGACAAGGGGCAGCAGCTACATGGGAACACTTCCCCCCGCAAGCTCACCCTCCGAGCCCCTCCCCATCCCCGACTTGGGAAATATTTCGGCCGTTTGTTCAGCGTCGCTGGGTCAGAATCCTGGGACTCCCTCCCGGAGGGCACCGTGTGGGTGTCCCTACACCACACGGGACTGCAGCAGCTCACCCCCCCGACCTTCTCAATGCGGGGTGATGAGGCAGTAATTCTCAGTCAGGCACCCCCCGCCACCCTGTGCCCATGTCACACTGTGCCAGCTTTCCACGTGCCCTCGGACCAGCATGTTTCACATGTGGTCAGGGAGGCCGCACATCAGTCAGACACAGCAGCGGCCGCCAGGATGTCCCATGGACGTGAAGGGCGCTGCACAAAGGCAGCTCCTTCTCGCGATGTTCCCGGTGGAGTTTCACGTCTCCGGCCGATCTGTTCACCCCGACAGACACTGGGGAGGTACTGATGGGAATTTCCAAATGAAAGCCCTTCCCAGCAATCCCTGACACCTTCGCTCCTGGCGGATTTCACTTCTTTTAAAAAAAAAACAAAATCACACGTAACTACTTACCTAAAGGGAGCAAACAGCCAATGGCGTGCGAGATGGTTCATCGAGTATCCCTCCACCCAATCAGCATCCAGCTTCTTTATGCCAGCAATAAAATACACAATGAAGATCTGAAAGCCGGTGGGGGGGGGGGGGGGGGCAGTGAGAGTGAGGGAGGGGGGGAGAGGGGGAAAGTGAAAGCGAAAGAGAGAGAGACAGGAAAATGGGGAGAGGAGGAAAGGGGGGCGGGGAGAGAGAGAGAGAGAGAGAGAGAGAGAGAGATATGGGGGGGCGCGGGGAGAGAGAGAGAGAGAGAGAGAGACAGATATGGGGGGGGGGGCGGGGAGAGAGAGAGAGAGAGAGAGACACAGATATGGGGGGGGCGGGGAGAGAGAGAGAGAGAGGGAGAGAGACAGATATGGGGGGCGGGGGGAGAGAGAGAGAGAGAGAGACAGATATGGGGGGGGCGGGTGGGTGTAGGTAGGGGTGAGAGGGGGAAAAGAGACGGAGTGGGGGGGAGAGACGGAGTGGGGGGGGAGAGACGGAGTGGGGGGGGAGAGACGGAGTGGGGGGGGGAGAGACGGAGTGGGGGGGAGAGACGGAGGGGGGGAAGAGATGGGGGGGGAAAGAGATGGAGGGGGGGAAAGAGATGGAGGGGGGGAAGAGATGGAGGGGGGGGAAGAGATGGAGGGGGGGAAGTGGTGGAGGGGGGGAAGAGGTGGAGGGGGGGAAAGAGATGGAGGGGGGAAGAGATGGAGGGGGGGGAAGAGATGGAGGGGGGGAAGAGATGGAGGGGGGGAAGAGATGGAGGGGAAGAGGAAGAGATGGAGGGGAAGACGAAGAGATGGAGGGGGGAAGAGATGGAGGGGGGGAAGAGATGGAGGGGGGGAAGAGATGGAGGGGGGGAAGAGGAAGAGATGGGGGGGAAGAGGAAGAGATGGGGGGGAAGAGGAAGAGATGGGGGGGGAAGAGGAAGAGATGGGGGGGAAGAGGAAGAGATGGAGGGGAAGAGGAAGAGATGGAGGGGAAGAGGAAGAGATGGGGGGGAAGAGGAAGAGATGGAGGGGAAGAGGAAGAGATGGAGGGAGGTAGAGAAAAAGAGGGAGCGAAAAAAGAACAACAAAATGAAACAAGATGAAAGTGAGCGCCAGTCCCGCATGGATTACTGGGAGGGACCGAGGCGGCTACCTTTGGAGAGCGGGTATCAGGAGGAGATTTGGGAAACGTGGGATTGCTGGGCGGGGGGGGGGGGTACCATTCCCGAATGGATCGTGACGGTAACGGATGCTGACCTAACAGGAGAAGGAGCGACAGCGATGGGAGGGGAGGTGGGTGCTTGCCCTCGAGAAACAGAGGGAGATGTGGAGATCCTGTACACAGCGCCTCGGGAGTGTGATGGAGTGCGAGGGACTGTGATGGAGCGCGAGGGAGCGCGAGGGACTGTGAGACAGCGCGAGGGACTGTGAGGGAGCGCGAGGGACTGTGGGGGAGCGCGAGGGACTGTGGGGGAGCGCGAGGGACTGTGGGGGAGCGCGAGGGACTGTGAGGGAGCGCGAGGGCTGCTGGGCATACTCTGGATCCAAATCTCACCAAATCAAACCCAGGGACTGTTTACAAACAGAAAATCGGGATCAAACCGTCAGAATGTCACAGGAACAAAAACCAAACCAGGTTCCGCCGAGGCTCAGAAATCTGCCACTTTTACACGATCTGGTCTACACACACCTTCAGCATCTCACACACACACACACACACCCACTCTGACTGACACACACACACACACACTCACACCCTGGCTGACACACACACTCACACCCCTTCTCTGGCTGACACACACACACACCCTCTCTGACTGACACACACACACCCTCTCTGACTGACACACACACACACACACACACACACACACACCCTCTCTGACTGACACACACACACACACACTCACACCCTGGCTGACACACACACTCACACCCCTTCTCTGGCTGACACACACACACACCCTCTCTGACTGACACACACACACCCTCTCTGACTGACACACACACACACACACACACACACACACACACACACCCTCTCTGACTGACACACACACACACACCGTCTCTGACTGACACACATACACACACTCTCTGACTGAGACACACACACACACTCAGACTGACACACACTCACACCCTCTCTGACTGACACACACTCACACCCTCTCAGACTGACACACACACACACACCCTCTCAGACTGACACACACACACACACCCTCTCAGACTGACACACACACACAGACACACACCCTCTCTGACTAACACACACACACACCCTCTCTGACTGACACACACCCTCTCAGACTGACACACACACACCCACTCTGACTGACACACACACACACCCTCGCTGACTGACACACACACACACCCTCTCTGACTGACATACACACACACACCCTCTCTGACTGACATACACACACACACACACCCTGACTGACACACACACACCCTGACTGACACACACACACCCTGACTGACACACACACACACCCTCTCTGACTGACACACACACACCCTGACTGACACACACCCTGACTGACACACACACACACCCTCTCTGACTGACACGCACACACATCCTCTCTGACTGACACGCACACATACACCCTCTCTGACTGACACACACACATACACCCTCTCTGACTGACACACACACACACACACACACACACACACACACACACCCACCCTCTCTGACTGACACGCACACCCCCTCTCAGACTGACACACACACACACGCACACCCCCTCTCTGACTGACACACATACACACACACCCTCTCTGACTGACACACCCTCTCTGACACACACAAACACACCCTGACTGACACACACACACACCCTCTCTGACACACACACACACACACACCCCACCCACCCTATGACTGACACACACACAAACACCCTCTCTGACACACACACACGCTCTGACTGACACACACACACCCTCTCTGACTGACACACACACACCCTCTCTGACTGACACACACACACACCCTCTCTGACTGACACACACACACACACACCCTGACTGACACACACACACACACCCTGACTGACACACACACACACTCACTGACTGACACACACACACACACCCTGACTGACACACACACACACAACCCCTGACTGACACACACACACACACCCTCTCTGACTGACACACACACATACACCCTCTCTGACTGACACGCACACACCCACTCTGACTGACACACACACACACACACACACACACACACACACCCTCTCTGACTGACACGCGCACACACACCCTCTCTGCCTGACACACACACCCACTCTGACTGACACGCGCACCCACTCTGACTGACACGCGCACCCACTCTGACTGACACGCGCACCCACTCTGACTGACACGCGCACCCACTCTGACTGACACGCGCACATACACCCTCTCTGACTGACACACACCCTCTCTCCAACTGACACAAACACACACACCCTCTCTGACTGACACACACCCTCACTGACTGGCACACACACACACCCCCTCTCTGACTGACACACACACACACCCTCTCTGACTGACACACACACACCCCCTCTCTGACTGACACACACACCCCCCCTCTCTGACTGACACACACACACACACACACACACACACACACCCTCTCTGACTGACACACACACACACCCTCTCTGACTGACACACACACACACATCCTCTCTGACTGACACACACACCCTCTCTGGCTGACACACACACACACCCTCTCTGACTGACACACACACACACACACACACCCTCTCTGACTGACACACACACACACACCCTCTCTGACTGACACACACACACACACCCTCACTGACTGACACACACACACACCCCCTCTCCAACTGACACAAACACACACGCCCTCACTGACTGACACACACACACACACCCTCTCTGACTGACACACACACGCCCTCCCTGACTGACACACACACACACCCTCTCTGACTGACACACACACACACCCTCTCTGACTGACACACACACATACACACCCTCTCTGACTGAAACACACACACACCCTCGCTGACTGAAACACACACACATACACCCTCCCTGACTGAAACACACAAACATACACCCTCCCTGACTGACACACACACCCTCCCTGACTGACACACACACACCCTCCCTGACTGACACACACACACCCTCCCTGACTGACACACACACAGCCTCCCTGACTGACACACACACACACACACACCCTCTCTGACTGACACGCGCACACACACCCACTCTGACTGACACGCACACACACACCCCCTCTGACTGACACGTACACACACCATCTGACTGACACGCGCACACACACACCCTCTCTGACTGACACACATACACACACACCCTCTCTGACACACACAAACACACCCTGACTGACACACACACACACACCCTCTGACTGACACACACACAAACACCCTCTCTGACACACACACATGCTCTCTGACTGACACACACACACCCTCTCTCACACACACACCCTCTCTCACACACACACCCTCTCTCACACACACACACACACACCCTGACTGACACACACACACACACACCCTGACTGACACACACTCAAACACCCTCTCTGACACACACACACGCTCTCTGACTGACACACACACATCCTCTCTGACTGACACACACACACACATCCTCTGACTGACACACACACACACCCTCTCTGACTGACACACACACACAAACAGCCTCTCTGATTGACACACACACACACCCTCTCTGACTAGCACACACGCACACACCCTGTCTGTCTGACTGACTGACACACACACACACATCCCCTCTCTGACTGACACACACACACACACACATGCTCTCTGACTGACACACACACGCTCTCTGACTGGCACACACACAGACCCTCTCTGACTGACACACACACACACACCCTCTCTGACTGACACACACACACGCTCTGACTGACACACACACACACAGCCTCTGACTGACACACACACACACACAGCCTCTGACTGACACACACACACAGCCTCTGACTGACACACACACACAGCCTCTGACTGACACACAGACACACCCTCTCTGGCTGACACACAGACCCTCTCTGGCTGACACACACACCATCTCTGGCTGACACACACACCATCTCTGACTGACACACACACCATCTCTGACTGACACACACACCATCTCTGACTGACACACACACACCCTCTATGACTGACACACACACACCCTCTATGACTCACACACACACACCCTCTCTGACTGACACACACACACACCCTCCCTGACTGACACAAACACACCCTCCCTGACTGACACACACACACCCTCCCTGACTGACACACACACACACACACACCCTCTCTGCCTGACACACACACCATCTCTGACTGACACGCATACACATCCTCTGACTGACACGCACACATACACCCCTCTCTGCCTGACACACTCACCCCTCTCTGACTGACACACACACCCCCCTCTGACCGACACACACACACTCACCCTGACCGACACACACACACTCACCCTGACCGACACACACACACACACTCACCCTGACCGACACACACACACTCACCCTGACCGACACACACACACACTCACCCTGACCGACACACACACACACACTCACCCTGACTGACACACACACACACACTCACCCTGACTGACACACACACACACACACACTCACCCTGACTGACGCACACACACACACACACTCACCCTGACTGACGCACACACACACACACACACCCTGACTGACGCACACACACACTCACCCTGATAGACACACACACCCTCTCTGAATGACACACACACACACACCCTCTCTGACTGACAAACACACACCGCCCTGACCGACACACACACACCCTCTCTGACTGACACACACACACCCTCTCTGACTGACACACACACACCCTCTCTGACTGACACACACACACACAACCTCTCTGACTGACACACACACACCCTCTCTGACACACACACACACCCTCTCTGACTGACACACACACACACAACCTCTCTGACTGACACACACACACACCCTCTCTGACTGACACACACACACCCTCTCTGACACACACCCTCTCTGACTGACACACACACACACACACCCTCTCTGACTGACACACACACACACCCTCTCTGACTGACACACACACACACACCCTCTCTGACTGACACACACACACACACCCTCTCTGACTGACACACACTCACACCCACCCTCTCTGACTGACACACACCCCCTCTCCAAGTGACACAAACAGACACACTCTCTCTGACTGACACACACACACCCTCATTGACTGACACACATACACAGACCCTCTCTGACTGACACACACAGACACACACTCTCTCTGACTGACACACACACACCCTCATTGACTGACACACACACACACACACTCACCCTGACTGACACACACACACACACACACTCACCCTGACTGACGCACACACACACACACACTCACCCTGACTGACGCACACACACACACACACACCCTGACTGACGCACACACACACTCACCCTGATAGACACACACACCCTCTCTGAATGACACACACACACACACCCTCTCTGACTGACAAACACACACCGCCCTGACCGACACACACACACCCTCTCTGACTGACACACACACACCCTCTCTGACTGACACACACACACCCTCTCTGACTGACACACACACACACAACCACTCTGACTGACACACACACACCCTCTCTGACACACACACACACCCTCTCTGACTGACACACACACACACAACCTCTCTGACTGACACACACACACACCCTCTCTGACTGACACACACACACCCTCTCTGACACACACCCTCTCTGACTGACACACACACACACACACCCTCTCTGACTGACACACACACACACCCTCTCTGACTGACACACACACACACACCCTCTCTGACTGACACACACACACACACACTCAGACTGACACACACTCACACCCACCCTCTCTGACTGACACACACCCCCTCTCCAAGTGACACAAACAGACACACTCTCTCTGACTGACACACACACACCCTCATTGACTGACACACATACACAGACCCTCTCTGACTGACACACACAGACACACACTCTCTCTGACTGACACACACACACCCTCATTGACTGACACACACACACACACACCCTCTCTGACTGACACACACACACACACACACACACCCTCTCTGACTGACACACACACACACACACCCTCTCTCTGACTGACACACACACACACACCCTCTCTGACTGACACACACACACACACACCCTCTCTGACTGACACACACACACACACCCTCTCTGACTGACACTCACACACACACCCTCTCTGACTGACACACACACACACACACACCCTCTCTGACTGACACACACACACCCCCTCTGACTGACACACACACCCCCTCTCTGACTGACACACACACACACACCCCCTCTCTGACTGACACACACACACACCCTCTCT
>NW_026728361.1:15000-35000 GCF_030684315.1 Stegostoma tigrinum
ACCCCCTCTCTGACTGACACAAACACACACACCCCCTCTCTGACTGACACACACACACACACCCTCTCTGACTGACACACACACACACCCCCTCTCTGACTGACACACACACACACACTCCCTGACTGACACACACACACACACACACCCTGACTGACACACACACACACCCCCTCTCTGACTGACACACACACACACACCCTCTCTGACTGACACACACACACACACCCTCTCTGACTGACACACACACACACACACACCCTCTCTGACTGACACACACCCCCTCTCTGACTGACACACACACACACACACCCTGACTGACACACACACACACACACCCTCACTGACACAAACACACACACACCCTCACTGACACAAACACACACACACCCACTCTGACACACACACAAACGCCCTCTCTGACACACACACAAACGCCCTCTCTGACTGACACACACACACGCTCCGACTGACACACACACACGCTCCGACTGACACACACACACGCTCCGACTGACACACACACACAGACGCACCCTGACTGACTGACACACACACACACACACACACACAGACACACCCTGACTGACACACACCCACAGAGACACCCTGACTGACACACACACACCCTGACTGACACACACACACCCTCTCTGACTGACTGACACACACACACCCTCTCTGACACACACCCTCTCTGACTGACACACACACACACCCTCTCTGACACACACACACACCCCCTCTCTGACACACACACACACCCCCTCTCTGACACACACACACACACCCTCTCTGACACACACACACACACACACCCTCTCTGACACACACACACACACACACCCTCTCTGACACACACACACACACCCTCTCTGACACACACACACACACACCCACTCTGACACACACACACACACACACACACATACACAGACCCACTCTGACTGACACACACACACACACACCCTCTCTGACACACACACACACGCACACACCCTCTCTGACACACACCCTCTCTGACTGACACACACACACCCTCTCTGACACACACCCTCTCTGACTGACACACACACACACACACACACACACACACCCTCTCTGACTGACACACACACACACACACACACACACCCTCTCTGACTGACACACACACACACCCTCTCTGACACACACCCTCTCTGACTGACACACACACACACACACACCCTCTCTGACTGACACACACACACACACACACCCTCTCTGACTGACACACACACACACACCCTCTCTGACTGACACACACACACACACACTCAGACTGACACACACTCACATCCACCCTCTCTGACTGACACACACCCACTCTCCAAGTGACACAAACAGACACACTCTCTCTGACTGACACACACACACCCTCATTGACTGACACACATACACAGACCCTCTCTGACTGACACACACACACACACACCCTCTCTGACTGACACACACACACACACACACACCCTCTCTGACTGACACACACACACACCCCCTCTCTGACTGACACACACACACACACCCTCTCTGACTGACACTCACACACACACCCTCTCTGACTGACACACACACACACACCCTCTCTGACTGACACACACACACCCCATCTGACTGACACACAGACACCCCCTCTCTGACTGACACAAACACACACACCCCCTCTCTGACTGACACACACACACACACCCTCTCTGACTGACACACACACACACACCCTCTCTGACTGACACACACACACACACACTCCCTGACTGACACACACACACACACACACACACACACCCTGACTGACACACACACACACCCTCTCTGACTGACACACACACACACACACCCTCTCTGACTGACACACACACACACACCCCCTCTCTGACTGACACACACACACACACCCTGACTGACACACACACACACCCTCACTGACGCAAACACACACACACCCTCACTGACACAAACACACACACACCCTCTCTGACTGACACACACACACACCCTCTCTGACTGACACACACACACACCCACTCTGACTGACACACACACACACACCCCCTCTCTGACTGACACACACACACACCCTCTCTGACTGACACACACACACCCACTCTGACACACACACAAACGCCCTCTCTGACACACACACAAACGCCCTCTCTGACTGACACACACACACGCTCCGACTGACACACACACACGCTCCGACTGACACACACACACGCTCCGACTGACACACACACACAGACGCACCCTGACTGACTGACACACACACACACACACACACACACAGACACACCCTGACTGACACACACCCACAGAGACACCCTGACTGACACACACACACCCTGACTGACACACACACACCCTCTCTGACTGACTGACACACGCACACCCTCTCTGACTGACACACACCCTCTCTGACTGACACACACACACACCCTCTCTGACACACACACACACCCCCTCTCTGACACACACACTCACCGCCTCTCTGACACACACACACACCCCCTCTCTGACACACACACACACCCTCTCTGACACACACACACACACCCACTCTGACACACACACACACACACACACACACACACACACACACACACACCCACTCTGACTGACACACACACACACACACCCTCTCTGACACACACACACGCACACACCCTCTCTGACACACACCCTCTCTGACTGACACACACACACCCTCTCTGACACACACACGCACACCCTCTCTGACAGACACACGCACACCCTCTCGGACTGACACACGCACACCCTCTCTGACTGACACACACACACACACCCACCCTCTGACTGACACACACACACACACCCTCTCTGACTGACACACACACACATCCTCTCTGACTGACACACACACACACCCTCTCTGACTGACACACACCCACCCTCTGACTGACACACACACACACCCACTCTGACTGACACACACACAAACACCCTCTCTGACACACACACGCTCTCTGACACACACACACACCCTGACTGACACACACACACACCTTGACTGACACACACACACACCCTGACTGACACACACACACACACACCCTCTCTGACTGACACACACACACCCCCTCTCCGACTGACACACACACACCCTCTCTGACTGACACACACACACACACACACCCTCTGACTGACACACACACACACACCCTCTCTGACACACACACACCCACTCTGACTGACACACACACGCTCTCTGACTGACACACACACACCCTGACTGACACACACACACACACACACCTTGACTGACACACACACACCCTGACTGACACACACACACACCCTGACTGACACACACACACACCCTGACTGACACACACACACACACCCTGACTGACACACACACACACACACACACACCCTGACTGACACACACACACACACACCCTGACTGACACACACACACACACACCCTGACTGACACACACACACACCCTGACTGACACACACACACACACACACCCTGACTGACACACACACACACACACCCCCTGACTGACACACACACACACACACCCTGACTGACACACACACACACACCCTGACTGACACACACACACACCCTGACTGACACACACACACACCCTGACTGACACACACACACACACCCTGACTGACACACACACACACACCCTGACTGACACACACACACACACACACCCTGACTGACACACACACACACCCTGACTGACACACACACACACACACACCCTGACTGACACACACACACACACACCCTGACTGACACACACACACACCCTGACTGACACACACACACCCTGACTGACACACACACACACACCCTGACTGACACACACACACACCCTCTCTGACACACACACACCCACTCTGACTGACACACACACACCCACTCTGACTGACACACACACAAACACCCTCTCTGACACACACACGCTCTCTGACTGACACACACACACCCTGACTGACACACACACACACACACACACTGACACACACACACACACCCCCTGACACACACACACACACCCTGACACACACACACAAACACCCTGACACACACACACACAAACACCCTCTCTGACACACACACACCCACTCTGACTGACACACACACAAACACCCTCTCTGACACACACACGCTCTCTGACACACACACACACACACACCCTGACTGACACAGACGCACACCCTGACTGACACACACACACACACCCTCTCTGACTGACACACACACACCCCCTCTCTGACTGACACACACACACACCCTCTCTGACTGACACACACACACACCCACCCTCTGACTGACACACACACACCCTCTGGCTGACACACACACACCCCCTCTCTGACTGACACACGCACACCCCCTCTGACTGACACACACACACCCCCTCTGACTGACACACACACACCCACCCTCTGACTGACACACACACACACACCCTCTCTGACTGACACACACACCCACTCTGACTGACACACAAACACCCACTCTGACTGACACACATACAAACACCCTCTCTGACACACACACGCTCTCTGACACACACACACACACCCTGACTGACACAGACACACACCCTGACTGACACACACACACACACACACCCTCTCTGACTGACACACACACACCCCCTCTCTGACTGACACACACACACACCCTCTCTGACTGACACACACACACACCCACCCTCTGACTGACACACACACACACCCACCCTCTGACTGACACACACACACCCTCTGGCTGACACACACACACCCCCTCTGACTGACACACACACACCCACCCTCTGACTGACACACACACACACACCCTCTCTGACACACACACACCCACTCTGACTGACACACACACGCTCTCTGACTGACACACACACGCTCTCTGACTGACACACACACACCCTGACTGACACACACACACACACACCCTGACTGACACACACACACACCCTCTCTGACACACACACACACCCACTCTGACTGACACACACACAAACACCCTCTCTGACACACACACGCTCTCTGACTGACACACACACACACACCCTGACTGACACACACACACACACACACACCCTGACTGACACACACACACACACCCTGACTGACACACACACACACACACCCTGACTGAGACACACACACACACCCTGACTGAGACACACACACACCCTGACTGACACACACACACACCCTCTCTGACACACACACACCCACTCTGACTGACACACACACACACACCCTGACTGACACACACACACACACCCTCTCTGACACACTCACACACCCTCTCTGACACACACACACCCACTCTGACTGACACACACACACCCACTCTGACTGACACACACACAAACACCCTCTCTGACACACACACGCTCTCTGACTGACACACACACACACACCCTGACTGACACACACACACACACCCTCTCTGACACACACACACCCACTCTGACTGACACAGACACAAACACCCTCTCTGACACACACACGCTCTCTGACTGACACACACACACACACCCTGACTGACACACACACACACACACCCTGACTGACACACACACACACACCCTCTCTGACACACACACACACCCTCTCTGACACACACACAAACACCCTCTCTGACACACACACAAACACCCTCTCTGACACACACACGCTCTCTGACTGACACACACACACACCCTGACTGACACACACACACACACCCTCTCTGACACACACACCCTCTCTGACACACACACACCCTCTCTGACACACACACACCCACTCTGACTGACACACACACAAACACCCTCTCTGACACACACACACCCACTCTGACTGACACACACACACACGCTCTCTGACTGACACACACACACACACCCTGACTGACACACACACACACACCCTGACTGACACACACACACACCCTGACTGACACACACACACACACCCTGACTGACACACACACACACACCCTGACTGACACACACACACACGCTGACTGACACACACACACACACCCTGACTGACACACACACACACCCTGACTGACACACACACACACACCCTGACTGACACACACACACACACCCTGACTGACACACACACACACACACACACACACACACACACACACACCCTGACTGACACACACACACACACCCTGACTGACACACACACACACACCCTGACTGACACACACACACACCCTGACTGACACACACACACACACCCTCTCTGACACACACACACACACCCTGACTGACACACACACACACACACCCTGACTGACACACACACACACACACACACCCTGACTGACACACACACACACCCTGCCTGACACACACACACACCCTGACTGACACACACACACACACCCTCTCTGACACACTCACACACCCTCTCTGACACACACACACCCACTCTGACTGACACACACACACCCACTCTGACTGACACACACACAAACACCCTCTCTGACACACAAACGCTCTCTGACTGACACACACACACACACACCCTGACTGACACACACACACACACCCTCTCTGACACACACACACCCACTCTGACTGACACACACACAAACACCCTCTCTGACACACACACGCTCTCTGACTGACACACACACACACACCCTGACTGACACACACACACACCCTGACTGACACACACACACACACCCTGACTGACACACACACACACACCCTCTCTGACACACACACACACCCTCTCTGACACACACACAAACACCCTCTCTGACACACACACGCTCTCTGACTGACACACACACACACCCTGACTGACACACACACAGACACCCTCTCTGACACACACACACACACCCTCTCTGACACACACACACACACACACACCCTGACTGACACACACACACACCCTGACTGACACACACACACACACCCTGACTGACACACACACACACCCTGACTGACACACACACACACACCCTGACTGACACACACACACACACACACACACACACCCTGACTGACACACACACACACACACCCTGACTGACACACACACACACACCCTGACTGACACACACACACACCCTGACTGACACACACACACACACCCTCTCTGACACACACACACACCCTGACTGACACACACACACACATCCTCTCTGACACACACACACCCTGACTGACACACACACACCCTGACTGACACACACACACCCTGACTGACACACACACCCTGACTGACACACACACACCCTGACTGACACACACACACCCTCTCTGACACACACACCCCCTCTCTGACACACACACCCCCTCTATGACACACACACCCCCTCTCTGACTGACACACACACACACACCCTCTCTGACTGACATCACACAACCTCTCTGACTGACACACACCCTCTCTGACTGACACACACACACCCCCTCTCTGACACACACACACACACCCTCTCTGACACACACACACACACCCTCTGACACACACACACACACACACACCCACTCTGACTGACACACACACACACCCACTCTGACTGACACACACACGCACACCCTCTCTGACTGACACACACACGCACACCCTGACTGACTGACACACACACAGACACACCCTGACTGACTGACACACACACAGACACACCCTGACTGACACACACACAGACACACCCTGACTGACACACACACACCCTGACTGACACACACACAGACACACCCTGACTGACACACACACAGACACACCCTGACTGACACACACACACCCTGACTGACACACACACACCCTCTCTGACACACACACACCCTCTCTGACACACACACACACCCTCTCTGACTGACACACACACACACCCTCTCTGACTGACACACACACACACCCTCTCTGACTGACACACACACACATACCCTCTCTGACTGACACACACACACACACCCTCTCTGACTGACAAACACACACACAACATCTCTGACTGACACACACCCTCTCTGACTGACACACACCCTCTCTGACTGACACACACACACCCTCTCTGACTGACACACACCCTCTCTGACTGACACACACCCTCTCTGACTGACACACACACACACACCCTCTCTGACTGACACACACCCTCTCTGACTGACACACACCCTCTCTGACTGACACACACACACCCTCTCTGACTGACACACACACACACCCTCTCTGACACACACACACACCCCCTCTCTGACTCACACACACACCCCCTCTGACACACACACGCACACCCACTCTGACTGACACGCACACGCACACCCTCTCTGACTGACACGCACACGCACACCCTCTCTGACTGACACGCACACCCCCTCTGACTGACACGCACACCCCCTCTGACTGACACGCACACCCTCTCTGACTGACACGCACACCCTCTCTGACTGACACGCACACAAACACCGTCTCTGACACACACACACGCACTCTGACTGACACACACACGCACACCCTCTCTGACTGACACACACACCCTCTCTGACACACACACACACACCCTCTCTGACACACACACACACACACACCCTCTCTGACTGACACACACACACACACACACACACACACACCCTCTCTGACACACACACACAAACACACACCCTCTCTGACACACACACACACACCCTCTCTGACACACACACACCCTCTCTGACACACACACACCCACCCTCTCTGACACACACACCCACCCTCTGACACACACACCCACCCTCTCTGACTGACACACACACACACACACACCCTCTCTGACACACACATGCTCTCTGACTGACACACACACACCCTCTCTGACACACACACGCTCTCTGACTGACACACACACACACACACACCCTGACTGACACACACACACACACCCCCTGACTGACACACACACACACACCCCCTGACACACACACACACACACCCCCTGACACACACACACACCCCCTGACACACACACACACACAAACACCCTGACACACACACAAACACCCTCTCTGACACACACACACCCTCTCTGACTGACACGCACACGCACACCCTCTCTGACTGACACGCACACGCACACCCTCTCTGACTGACACGCACACCCTCTCTGACTGACACGCACACAAACACCCTCTCTGACACACACACACGCTCTCTGACTGACACACACACGCACACCCTCTCTGACTGACACACACACACGCACACCCTCTCTGACTGACACACACACCCTCTCTGACTGACACACACACACCCTCTCTGACTGACACACACACCCTCTCTGACAGACACACACACACCCTCTCTGACAGGCACACAGACACACACCCTCTCTGACACACACACACACCCCCTCTCTGACACACACACACACCCTCTCTGACACACACACACACACCCTCTCTGACACACACACACACACACACACACCCTCTCTGACTGACACACACACACACCCTCTCTGACTGACACACACACACACCCTCTCTGACTGACACACACACACACACCCTCTCTGACTGACACACACACACCCTCTCTGACTGACACACACACACACAACATCTCTGACTGACACACACCCTCTCTGACTGACACACACACACACCCTCTCTGACTGACACACACCCTCTCTGACTGACACACACCCTCTCTGACTGACACACACACACACACACCCTCTCTGACTGACACACACACACACACCCTCTCTGACTGACACACACACACACACCCTCTCTGACTGACACACACCCTCTCTGACTGACACACACCCTCTCTGACTGACACACACACACCCCCTCTCTGACACACACACACACACCCCCTCTCTGACACACACACACACCCCCTCTCTGACTCACACACACACCCCCTCTGACACACACACGCACACCCACTCTGACTGACACGCACACGCACACCCTCTCTGACTGACACGCACACGCACACCCTCTCTGACTGACACGCACACGCACACCCTCTCTGACTGACACGCACACCCTCTCTGACTGACACGCACACCCTCTCTGACTGACACGCACACAAACACCCTCTCTGACACACACACACGCACTCTGACTGACACACACACGCACACCCTCTCTGACTGACACACACACCCTCTCTGACACACACACACACACCCTCTCTGACACACACACACACACCCTCTCTGACTGACACACACACACACACACACACACACACACACACACACACACACACACCCTCTCTGACACACACACACACACACACCCTCTCTGACACACACACACACCCTCTCTGACACACACACACCCTCTCTGACACACACACACCCACCCTCTCTGACACACACACCCACCCTCTCTGACACACACACCCACCCTCTGACTGACACACACACCCACCCTCTCTGACTGACACACACACCCACCCTCTCTGACTGACACACACACACACACCCTCTCTGACACACACACGCTCTCTGACTGACACACACACACCCTCTCTGACACACACACGCTCTCTGACTGACACACACACACACACCCTGACTGACACACACACCCTGACTGACACACACACACACACCCCCTGACTGACACACACACACACACACCCCCTGACACACACACACACACCCCCTGACACACACACACACACCCTGACACACACACACACACAAACACCCTGACACACACACAAACACCCTCTCTGACACACACACACCCTCTCTGACTGACACGCACACGCACACCCTCTCTGACTGACACGCACACGCACACCCTCTCTGACTGACACGCACACCCTCTCTGACTGACACGCACACAAACACCCTCTCTGACACACACACACGCACTCTGACTGACACACACACGCACACCCTCTCTGACTGACACACACACGCACACCCTCTCTGACTGACACACACACGCACACCCTCTCTGACTGACACACACACCCTCTCTGACTGACACACACACACCCTCTCTGACTGACACACACACCCTCTCTGACAGACACACACACACCCTCTCTGACAGACAAACACACACCCTCTCTGACAGACAAACACACACCCTCTCTGACAGGCACACACACACACACCCTCTCTGACACACACACACACACACACCCTCTCTGACACACACACACACACACACACACCCTCTCTGACACACACACACACTCCCTCTCTGACACACACACACACACCCTCTCTGACACACACACACCCCCCCTCTCTGACACACACACACACCCCCTCTCTGACACACACACACACCCTCTCTGACACACACACACACACCCTCTCTGACACACACACACACACCCTCTCTGACACACACACACACCCTCTCTGACACACACACACACCCTCTCTGGCACACACACCCACCCTCTGACTGACACACACACACACCCTCTCTGACTGACACACACACACCCTCTCTGACTGACACACACACACACACACACCCTCTCTGACACACACACGCTCTCTGACTGACACACACACACCCTCTCTGACACACACACGCTCTCTGACTGACACACACACACCCTCTCTGACACACACACGCTCTCTGACTGACACACACACACACACCCTGACTGACACACACACACACACACCCTGACACACACACACACACACCCTGGCACACACACACACACACAAACACCCTCTCTGACACACGCACACGCACACCCTCTCTGACTGACACACACACCCTCTCTGACTGACACACAGACACCCTCTCTGACTGACACACACACCCTCTCTGACAGACACACACACACACACACCCTCTCTGACAGACACACACACACACCCTCTCTGACACACACACACACCCTCTCTGACACACACACACTCACCCTCTCTGACACACACACACACACACCCTCTCTGACTCACACACACACACACACCCTCTCTGACACACACACACACACACACACACACCCTCTGTGACTGACACACACACACCCACACACACTCCCTCTGTGACTGACACACACACACCCTCTGACTGACACACACACACACACCCTCTCTGACACACACACACACACCCTCTCTGACACACACACACACACACACCCTCTCTGACACACACACACACACCCTCTCTGACTCACACACACACACCCTCTCTGACACACACACACACACACACACACCCTCTGTGACTGACACACACACACCCTCTCTGACTGACACACACACACACCCTCTGACTGACACACACACACACACCCTCTCTGACACACACACACACCCTCTCTGACACACACACACCCTCTCTGACACACACACACACACACACACACCCTCTCTGACACACACACACACACACCCCCTCTCTGACTGACACACACACACCCTCTCTGACTGACACACACACACACCCTCTGACTGACACACACACACTCCGACTGACACACACACGCACCTGGCTGACACACACACGCACCCAGACGCACCCTGACTGACACTCACACGCACCCAGACGCACCCTGACTGACTGACACACACACACACACACACACACACCTTCTCTGACTGACACACACACACCCCCTCTCTGACACACACACACACCCCCTCTCTGACACACACACACACCCCCTCTCTGACACACACACACACCCTCTCTGACACACACACACACCCTCTCTGACTCACACACACACCCCCTCTGACACACACACACGCACACCCACTCTGACTGACACACACACGCACACCCACTCTGACTGACACACACACGCACACCCTCTCTGACTGACACGCACACGCACACCCTCTCTGACTGACACGCACACGCACACCCTCTCTGACTGACACTCACACCCTCTCTGACTGACACGCACACAAACACACCCTCTGACTGACACACACACACACACACACACTCTGACTGACACACACACACCCTGACTGACACACACACACACCCTGACTGACACACACACACACCCTGACTGACACACACACACACCCTGACTGACACACACACACACACCCCCTGACTGACACACACACACACACCCTGATACACACACACACACCCCCTGACACACACACACACACACAAACACCCTGACACTCACACAAACACCCTCTCTGACACACACACACCCTCTCTGACTGACACGCACACGCACACCCTCTCTGACTGACACGCACACGCACACCCTCTCTGACTGACACGCACACCCTCTCTGACACACACACACGCACTCTGACTGACACACACACGCACACCCTCTCTGACTGACACACACACGCACACCCTCTCTGACTGACACACACACCCTCTCTGACTGACACACACACACCCTCTCTGACTGACACACACACCCTCTCTGACTGACACACACACACCCTCTCTGACTGACACACACACACCCTCTCTGACAGACACACACACACCCTCTCTGACAGACACACAGACACACACCCTCTCTGACACACACACAGACACACACCCTCTCTGACACACACACACACACACCCTCTCTGACACACACACACACACACCCTCTCTGACACACACACACACACACACCCTCTCTGACACACACACACACACACACACACCCTCTCTGACACACACACACACACACACACACACACCCTCTCTGACACACACACACACCCCCTCTCTGACACACACACACACACACACCCTCTCTGACTGACACACACACACCCTCTCTGACTGACACACACACACACCCTCTGACTGACACACACACACTCCGACTGACACACACACGCACCTGGCTGACACACACACGCACCCAGACGCACCCTGACTGACACACACACGCACCCAGACGCACCCTGACTGACTGACACACACACACACACACACACACACCTTCTCTGACTGACACACACACACCCCCTCTCTGACACACACACACACCCCCTCTCTGACACACACACACACCCCCTCTCTGACACACACACACACCCTCTCTGACACACACACACACCCTCTCTGACTCACACACACACCCCCTCTGACACACACACACGCACACCCACTCTGACTGACACACACACGCACACCCACTCTGACTGACACACACACGCACACCCTCTCTGACTGACACGCACACGCACACCCTCTCTGACTGACACGCACACCCTCTCTGACTGACACGCACACAAACACACCCTCTGACTGACACACACACACACACACACTCTGACTGACACACACACACCCTGACTGACACACACACACACCCTGACTGACACACACACACACCCTGACTGACACACACACACACACCCTGACTGACACACACACACACACCCCCTGACTGACACACACACACACACCCCCTGACACACACACACACACCCCCTGACAGACACACACACCCCCTGACACACACACACACACACACACACACAAACACCCTGACACACACACAAACACCCTCTCTGACACACACACACCCTCTCTGACTGACACGCACACGCACACCCTCTCTGACTGACACGCACACGCACACCCTCTCTGACTGACACGCACACCCTCTCTGACTGACACGCACACAAACACCCTCTCTGACACACACACACGCACTCTGACTGACACACACACGCACACCCTCTCTGACTGACACACACACGCACACCCTCTCTGACTGACACACACACCCTCTCTGACTGACACACACACACCCTCTCTGACTGACACACACACCCTCTCTGACTGACACACACACACCCTCTCTGACAGACACACACACACCCTCTCTGACAGACACACAGACACACACCCTCTCTGACACACACACACACACACCCTCTCTGACACACACACACACACACCCTCTCTGACACACACACACACACACACACCCTCTCTGACACACACACACACACACACACACACACCCTCTCTGACACACACACACACCCCCTCTCTGACACACACACACACCCCCTCTCTGACACACACACACACCCTCTCTGACACACACACACACACACACACCCTCTCTGACACACACACACACACCCTCTCTGACACACACACACACCCTCTCTGGCACACACACACACCCTCTGACTGACACACACACACACCCTCTCTGACTGACACACACACACACCCTCTCTGACTGACACACACACACACCCTCTCTGACTGACACACACACACACACACACCCTCTCTGACACACACACGCTCTCTGACTGACACACACACACCCTCTCTGACACACACACGCTCTCTGACTGACACACACACACCCTCTCTGACACACACACGCTCTCTGACTGACACACACACACACACCCTGACTGACACACACACACACACCCTGACTGACACACACACACACACACCCTGACACACACACACACACACCCTGACACACACACACACACCCTGACACACACACACAAACACCCTGGCACACACACACACACACAAACACCCTCTCTGACACACGCACACCCTCTCTGACTGACACACACACGCACACCCTCTCTGACTGACACACACACGCACACCCTCTCTGACTGACACGCACACCCTCTCTGACTGACACACACACGCACACTCTCTCTGACTGACACACACACGCACACCCTCTCTGACTGACACACACACCCTCTCTGACTGACACACAGACACCCCCTCTGACTGACACACACACCCTCTCTGACAGACAGACACACACACACACCCTCTCTGACAGACACACACACACACACCCTCTCTGACACACACACACACCCTCTCTGACACACACACACACACTCACACCCTCTCTGACTCACACACACACACACCCTCTCTGACTCACACACACACACACACACACACCCTCTGTGACTGACACACACACACCCTCTCTGACTGACACACACACACACACACCCTCTCTGACTGACACACACACACACACCCTCTCTGACTGACACACACACACACCCTCTCTGACACACACACACACCCTCTCTGACACACACACACACCCTCTCTGACACACACACACACACACACACACCCTCTCTGACTGACACACACACACCCTCTCTGACTGACACACACACACACCCTCTGACTGACACACACACACACACCCTCTGACTGACACACACACACACCCTCTCTGACACACACACACACCCTCTCTGACACACACACACACACACACACCCTCTCTGACACACACACACACACACACACCCTCTCTGACTGACACACACACACCCTCTCTGACTGACACACACACACACCCTCTGACTGACACACACACACTCCGACTGACACACACACGCACCCTGGCTGACACACACACGCACCCAGACGCACCCTGACTGACACACACACGCACCCAGACGCACCCTGACTGACTGACAGACACACACACACACACACACACCTTCTCTGACTGACACACACACACCCCCTCTCTGACACACACACACACCCCCTCTCTGACACACACACACACCCCCTCTCTGACACACACACACCCCCTCTCTGACTCACACACACCCCCTCTCTGACTCACACACACACCCCCTCTGACACACACACACACACACACACACACACACCCACTCTGACTGACACACACACGCACACCCACTCTGACTGACACACACACGCACACCCTCTCTGACTGACACGCACACGCACACCCTCTCTGACTGACACGCACACGCACACCCTCTCTGACTGACACACACACGCACACCCTCTCTGACTGACACGCACACAAACACACCCTCTGACTGACACACACACACACACCCTCTCTGACTGACACACACACACACACACCCTCTGACTGACACACACACCCTGACTGACACACACACACACACACCCTGACTGACACACACACACACACACCCTGACTGACACACACACACACACACCCTGACTGACACACACACACACACCCTGACTGACACACACACACACACACCCTGACTGACACACACACACACCCTCTCTGACACACACACACCCTCTCTGACACACACACACCCACTCTGACTGACACACACACACCCACTCTGACTGACACACACACACCCACTCTGACTGACACACACACAAACACCCTCTCTGACACACACACGCTCTCTGACTGACACACACACACCCTGACTGACACACACACACACACACCCACACTGACACACACACACACACACCCCCTGACACACACACACACACAAACACCCTGACACACACACACACACAAACACCCTCTCTGACACACACACACCCACTCTGACTGACACACACACAAACACCCTCTCTGACACACACACGCTCTCTGACACACACACACACACCCTGACTGACACAGACACACACCCTGACTGACACACACACACACACCCTCTCTGACTGACACACACACACCCCCTCTCTGACTGACACACACACACACCCTCTCTGACTGACACACACACACACCCACCCTCTGACTGACACACACACACCCTCTGGCTGACACACACACACCCCCTCTCTGGCTGACACACACACACCCCCTCTGACTGACACACACACACCCCCTCTGACTGACACAGACACACCCACCCTCTGACTGACACACACACACACACCCTCTCTGACTGACACACACACCCACTCTGACTGACACACACACACCCACTCTGACTGACACACACACAAACACCCTCTCTGACACACACACGCTCTCTGACACACACACACACACCCTGACTGACACAGACACACACACCCTGACTGACACACACACACACCCTCTCTGACACACACACACCCACTCTGACTGACACACACACACCCACTCTGACTGACACACACACACCCACTCTGACTGACACACACACAAACACCCTCTCTGACTGACACACGCTCTCTGACTGACACACACACACACACCCTGACTGACACACACACACACCCTGACTGACACACACACACACACACACACCCTGACTGACATACACACACACACCCTGACTGACACACACACACACACACCCTGACTGAGACACACACACACACCCTGACTGAGACACACACACACCCTGACTGACACACACACACACCCTCTCTGACACACACACACCCACTCTGACTGACACACACACACACACCCTGACTGACACACACACACACACCCTGACTGACACACTCACACACCCTCTCTGACACACACACACCCACTCTGACTGACACACACACCCACTCTGACTGACACACACACAAACACCCTCTCTGACACACACACGCTCTCTGACTGACACACACACACACACCCTGACTGACACACACACACACACCCACTCTGACTGACACACACACAAACACCCTCTCTGACACACACACGCTCTCTGACTGACACACACACACCCTGACTGACACACACACACCCACTCTGACTGACACACACACAAACACCCTCTCTGACACACACACGCTCTCTGACTGACACACACACACACACCCTGACTGACACACACACACACACCCTGACTGACACACACACACACACCCTGACTGACACACACACACACCCTCTCTGACACACACACACACCCTCTCTGACACACACACACCCACTCTGACACACACACACCCACTCTGACTGACACACACACAAACACCCTCTCTGACACACACACACACCCTGACTGACACACACACACACACACCCTCTCTGACACACACACACCCTCTCTGACACACACACACCCACTCTGACTGACACACACACACACACACCCTGACTGACACACACACACACACACTCTCTCTGACTGACACACACACACACACCCTGACTGACACACACACACACACACCCTGACTGACACACACACACACACCCTGACTGACACACACACACACACCCTCTCTGACACACACACACACCCTCTCTGACACACACACACCCACTCTGACTGACACACACACAAACACCCTCTCTGACACACACACACCCACTCTGACTGACACACACACGCTCTCTGACTGACACACACACACACCCTGACTGACACACACACACACACACCCTGACTGACACACACACACACACCCTGACTGACACACACACACACACCCTGACTGACACACACACACACACCCTGACACACACACACACACCCTGACTGACACACACACACACACACCCTGACTGACACACACACACACACCCTGACACACACACACACCCTGACACCCTCTCTCTCACACACACACACACCCACCCTCTGACTGACACACACTCACATCCTCTCTGACACACACACACCCACTCTGACTGACACACACACACACACACCCTCTCTGACTGACACACACACACACACACACACACCCTCTCTGACTGACACATACACACACCCCCTCTCTGACTGACACACACACACCCTCTCTGACTGACACACACACACACCCTCTGACTGACACACACACACACCCTCTGACTGACACACACACGCTCCGACTGACACACACACGCTCCGACTGACACACACACGCTCCGACTGACACACACACACAGACGCACCCTGACTGACTGACACACACACGCACCTTCTCTGACTGACACACACACACAGACACACCCTGACTGACACACACACACACCCTGACTGACACACACACCCTGACTGACACACACACACACACCCTGACTGACACACACACACACACCCTCTCTGACACACACACACACCCTGACTGACACACACACACCCTCTGACTGACACACACACACACCCTCTGACTGACACACACACGCTCCGACTGACACACACACGCTCCGACTGACACACACACGTTCCGACTGACACACACACACAGACGCACCCTGACTGACTGACACACACACACCTTCTCTGACTGACACACACACACAGACACACCCTGACTGACACAGACACACAGACACACCCTGACTGACACACACACACACCCTGACTGACACACACA
>NW_026728361.1:37500-67500 GCF_030684315.1 Stegostoma tigrinum
GACTGACACACACACGCTCCGACTGACACACACACGCTCCGACTGACACACACAC
This sequence comes from Stegostoma tigrinum, assembly GCF_030684315.1. Lineage (NCBI taxonomy): Eukaryota > Metazoa > Chordata > Chondrichthyes > Orectolobiformes > Stegostomatidae > Stegostoma > Stegostoma tigrinum. The sequence continues at coordinate 37,556 of NW_026728361.1, forward strand.
GCTCCGACTGACACACACACACACACGCACCCTGACTGACTGACACACACACACACCCTCTCTGACTGACACACACACACAGACACACACTGACTGACACACACACACAGACACACCCTGACTGACACACACACACACACCCTCTCTGACACACACACACACCCTGACTGACACACACACACCCTGACTGACACACACACCCCCTCTCTGACACACACACCCCCTCTCTGACTGACACACACACACACACCCTCTCTGACTGACACACACCCTCTCTGACTGACACACACACACCCCCTCTCTGACACACACACACCCTCTCTGACTGACACACACACACACACCCTGACTGACACACACACACACACCCTGACTGACACACACACACACACCCTGACTGACACACACACACACACCCTGACTGACACGCACACACACACCCTGACTGACACACACACACACACACACACCCTGACTGACACACACACACACACACACACCCTGACTGACACACACACACACACACCCTGACTGACACACACACACACACACCCTGACTGACACACACACACACACCCTCTCTGACACACACACACACCCTCTCTGACACACACACACACAAACACCCTCTCTGACACACACACACCCACTCTGACTGACACATACACAAACACCCTCTCTGACACACACATGCTCTCTGACTGACACACACACACACCCTGACTGACACACACACACACACACCCTGACTGACACACACACACACACCCTGACTGACACACACACACACCCTGACTGACACACACACACACACCCTGACTGACACACACACACACACCCTGACTGACACACACACACACACCCTGACACACACACACACCCTGACTGACACACACACACACACCCTGACACACACACACACCCCGACACACACACACACCCTGACACCCTCTCTCTCACACACACACACACCCACCCTCTGACTGACACACACTCACATCCTCTCTGACACACACACACCCACTCTGACTGACACACACACACACACACCCTCTCTGACTGACACACACACACACACACACCCTCTCTGACTGACACATACACACACCCCCTCTCTGACTGGCACACACACACCCTCTCTGACTGACACACACACACACCCTCTGACTGACACACACACGCTCCGACTGACACACACACGCTCCGACTGACACACACACGCTCCGACTGACACACACACACAGACGCACCCTGACTGACTGACACACACACACCTTCTCTGACTGACACACACACACAGACACACCCTGACTGACACACACACACAGACACACCCTGACTGACATACACACACACCCTGACTGACACACACACACACACCCTGACTGACACACACACACACACCCTGACTGACACACACACACACACCCTCTCTGACACACACACACACCCTGACTGACACACACACACACCCTGACTGACACACACACGCTCCGACTGACACACACACGCTCCGACTGACACACACACGCTCCGACTGACACACACACACACACGCACCTTGACTGACTGACACACACACACACCTTCTCTGACTGACACACACACACAGACACACACTGACTGACACACACACACAGACACACCCTGACTGACACACACACACCCTGACTGACACACACACACCCTGACTGACACACACACCCCCTCTCTGACTGACACACACACACACACCCTCTCTGACTGACACACACACACCCTCTCTGACTGACACACACCCTCTCTGACTGACACACACACACCCCCTCTCTGACACACACACACCCCCTCTGACACACACACACCCCCTCTGACACACACACACCCCCTCTGACACACACACACACACACACACACACACACCCACTCTGACTGACACACACACACACCCACTCTGACTGACACACACACAGACACACCCTGACTGACTGACACACACACAGACACACCCTGACTGACTGACACACACACACACACACACAGACACACCCTGACTGACACACACACAGACACACCCTGACTGACACACACACACCCTGACTGACACACACACAGACACACCCTGACTGACACACACACAGACACACCCTGACTGACACACACACACCCTGACTGACACACACACACCCTGACTGACACACACACCCTGACTGACACACACACCCCCTCTCTGACTGACACACACACACCCTCTCTGACTGACACACACACACACCCTCTCTGACTGACACACACACACACACCCTCTCTGACTGACACACACACACACACCCTCTCTGACTGACACACACACACACACCCTCTCTGACTGACACACACACACAACATCTCTGACTGACACACACCCTCTCTGACTGACACACACACACAACATCTCTGACTGACACACACCCTCTCTGACTGACACACACCCTCTCTGACTGACACACACACACACCCTCTCTGACTGACACACACCCTCTCTGACTGACACACACACACACCCTCTCTGACTGACACACACCCTCTCTGACTGACACACACACACACACACCCTCTCTGACTGACACACACACACACACCCTCTCTGACTGACACACACCCTCTCTGACTGACACACACCCTCTCTGACTGACACACACACACCCCCTCTCTGACACACACACACACACACCCTCTCTGACACACACACACACACACCCTCTCTGACACACACACACACCCCCTCTCTGACTCACACACACACCCCCTCTGACACACACACGCACACTCACTCTGACTGACACGCACACGCACACCCACTCTGACTGACACGCTCACGCACACCCTCTCTGACTGACACGCACACGCACACCCTCTCTGACACACACACACGCACTCTGACTGACACACACACGCACACCCTCTCTGACTGACACACACACACACACACACACACCCTCTCTGACACACACACACACACACACACACACACACACCCTCTCTGACACACACACACCCACCCTCTCTGACACACACACCCACCCTCTCTGACACACACACCCACCCTCTGACTGACACACACACCCACCCTCTCTGACTGACACACACACCCACCCTCTCTGACTGACACACACACACACACACCCTCTCTGACACACACACGCTCTCTGACTGACACACACACACCCTCTCTGACACACACACGCTCTCTGACTGACACACACACACACACACACCCTGACTGACACACACCCCCTGACTGACACACACACACACACACCCTGACACACACACACACACCCCCTGACACACACACACACCCCCTGACACACACACACACACAAACACCCTGACACACACACAAACACCCTCTCTGACACACACACACCCTCTCTGACTGACACGCACACGCACACCCTCTCTGACTGACACGCACACGCACACCCTCTCTGACTGACACGCACACGCACACCCTCTCTGACTGACACACACACGCACACCCTCTCTGACTGACACGCACACAAACACCCTCTCTGACACACACACACGCACTCTGACTGACACACACACGCACACCCTCTCTGACTGACACGCACACAAACACCCTCTCTGACTGACACACACACCCTCTCTGACAGACACACACACACCCTCTCTGACAGACACACACACACCCTCTCTGACAGACACACAGACACACACCCTCTCTGACACACACACACACACACCCTCTCTGACACACACACACACACACACACACACCCTCTCTGACACACACACACACCCTCTCTGACACACACACACACACACACCCTCTCTGACACACACACACACCCTCTCTGACACACACACACACCCTCTCTGACACACACACACACACCCTCTCTGACACACACACACACCCTCTCTGACACACACACACACCCTCTCTGACACACACACACACCCTCTCTGGCACACACACCCACCCTCTGACTGACACTCACACACATCCTCTCTGACTGACACACACACACACACACCCTCTCTGACACACACACGCTCTCTGACTGACACACACACACCCTCTCTGACACACACACGCTCTCTGACTGACACACACACACCCTCTCTGACACACACACGCTCTCTGACTGACACACACACACACACACACGCTGACTGACACACACACACACACCCTGACTGACACACACACACACACCCTGACTGACACACACACACACACACCCTGACACACACACACACACACCCTGACACACACACACACACACACCAACACCCTCTCTGACACACGCACACCCTCTCTGACTGACACACACATGCACACCCTCTCTGACTGACACACACACGCACACCCTCTCTGACTGACACGCACACCCTCTCTGACTGACACGCACTCGCACACCCTCTCTGACTGACACACACACGCACACCCTCTCTGACTGACACACACACCCTCTCTGACTGACACACAGACACCCTCTCTGACAGACACACAGACACCCTCTCTGACAGACACACACACACCCTCTCTGACAGACACACACACACACACACCCTCTCTGACAGACACACACACACACACTCTCTCTGACACACACACACACCCTCTCTGACACACACACACACACACACACCCTCTCTGACACACACACACACACCCTCTCTGACTCACACACACACACGCCCTCTCTGACACACACACACACACCCTCTGTGACTGACACACACACACCCTCTCTGACTGACACACACACACACACACCCTCTCTGACTGACACACACACACACACCCTCTCTGACACACACACACACACCCTCTCTGACACACACACACACACCCTCTCTGACACACACACACACACACCCCCTCTCTGACTGACACACACACACCCTCTCTGACTGACACACACACACACCCTCTGACTGACACACACACACTCCGACTGACACACACACGCACCCTGGCTGACACACACACGCACCCAGACGCACCCTGACTGACACACACACGCACCCAGACGCACCCTGACTGACTGACACACACACACACACACCTTCTCTGACTGACACACACACACCCCCTCTCTGACACACACACACACCCCCTCTCTGACACACACACACCCCCTCTCTGACTCACACACACCCCCTCTCTGACTCACACACACCCCCTCTCTGACTCACACACACACCCCCTCTGACACACACACACACCCACTCTGACTGACACACACACGCACACCCTCTCTGACTGACACACACACGCACACCCTCTCTGACTGACACGCACACGCACACCCTCTCTGACTGACATGCACACCCTCTCTGACTGACACGCACACAAACACCCTCTCTGACACACACACACGCACTCTGACTGACACACACACGCACACCCTCTCTGACTGACACACACACACCCTCTCTGACTGACACACACACACACCCTCTCTGACTGACACACACACACACACACCCTCTCTGACACACACACACACACACACCCTCTCTGACACACACACACACACACCCTCTCTGACACACACACACACACACCCTCTCTGACACACACACACACCCTCTCTGACTGACACGCACACGCACACCCTCTCTGACTGACACGCACACCCCCTCTGACTGACACGCACACCCTCGCTGACTGACACGCACACCCTCTCTGACTGACACGCACACAAACACCCTCTCTGACACACACACACGCACTCTGACTGACACACACACGCACACCCTCTCTGACTGACACACACACCCTCTCCGACACACACACACACACCCTCTCTGACACACACACACACACACCCTCTCTGACACACACACACACCCTCTCTGACACACACAAACACACACACCCTCTCTGACACACACACACACACACCCTCTCTGACACACACACACACACACACCCTCTCTGACACACACACACACACACACACACCCTCTCTGACACACACACACACACACACCCTCTCTGACACACACACACACACACCCTCTCTGACACACACACACCCTCTCTGACACACACACACCCACCCTCTCTGACACACACACCCACCCTCTCTGACACACACACCCACCCTCTCTGACACACACACGCACACACACACCCTCTCTGACACACACACGCTCTCTGACTGACACACACACACCCTCTCTGACACACACACGCTCTCTGACTGACACACACGCACACACACCCTGACTGACACACACACACCCCCTGACACACACACACACACCCCCTGACACACACACACACCCCCGACACACACACACACACACACACAAACACCCTGACACACACACAAACACCCTCTCTGACACACACACACCCTCTCTGACTGACACGCACACGCACACCCTCTCTGACTGACACGCACACGCACACCCTCTCTGACTGACACGCACACAAACACCCTCTCTGACACACACACACGCACTCTGACTGACACACACACGCACACCCTCTCTGACTGACACACACACGCACACCCTCTCTGACTGACACACACACCCTCTCTGACTGACACACACACACCCTCTCTGACTGACACACACACCCTCTCTGACAGACACACACACACCCTCTCTGACAGACACACACACACCCTCTCTGACAGACACACACACCCTCTCTGACAGACACACAGACACACACCCTCTTTGACACACACACACACACACCCTCTCTGACACACACACACACACCCTCTCTGACACACACACACACACACCCTCTCTGACACACACACACACACACCCTCTCTGACACACACACACACACCCTCTCTGACACACACACACACACACCCTCTCTGACACACACACACACCCCCTCTCTGACACACACACACACCCCCTCTCTGACACACACACACCCCCTCTCTGACACACACACACACACCCTCTCTGACACACACACACACACCCTCTCTGACACACACACACACCCTCTCTGACACACACACACACCCTCTCTGGCACACACACCCACCCTCTGACTGACACACACACACATCCTCTCTGACTGACACACACACACACACACACACACCCTCTCTGACACACACACACCCTCTCTGACACACACACACCCACCCTCTCTGACACACACACCCACCCTCTCTGACACACACACCCACCCTCTCTGACACACACACCCACCCTCTGACTGACACACACACCCACCCTCTCTGACTGACACACGCACACACACACCCTCTCTGACACACACACGCTCTCTGACTGACACACACACACCCTCTCTGACACACACACGCTCTCTGACTGACACACACGCACACACACCCTGACTGACACACACACACCCCCTGACACACACACACACACCCCCGACACACACACACACACACAAACACCCTGACACACACACAAACACCCTCTCTGACACACACACACCCTCTCTGACTGACACGCACACGCACACCCTCTCTGACTGACACGCACACGCACACCCTCTCTGACTGACACGCACACAAACACCCTCTCTGACACACACACACGCACTCTGACTGACACACACACGCACACCCTCTCTGACTGACACACACACGCACACCCTCTCTGACTGACACACACACCCTCTCTGACTGACACACACACACCCTCTCTGACTGACACACACACCCTCTCTGACAGACACACACACACCCTCTCTGACAGACACACACACACCCTCTCTGACAGACACACACACCCTCTCTGACAGACACACAGACACACACCCTCTTTGACACACACACACACACACCCTCTCTGACACACACACCCTCTCTGACACACACACACACACACCCTCTCTGACACACACACACACACACCCTCTCTGACACACACACACACACACCCTCTCTGACACACACACACACACACCCTCTCTGACACACACACACACCCCCTCTCTGACACACACACACACCCCCTCTCTGACACACACACACCCCCTCTCTGACACACACATACACACCCTCTCTGACACACACACACACACCCTCTCTGACACACACACACACCCTCTCTGACACACACACACACCCTCTCTGGCACACACACCCACCCTCTGACTGACACACACACACATCCTCTCTGACTGACACACACACACACACACACCCTCTCTGACACACACACGCTCTCTGACTGACACACACACACCCTCTCTGACACACACACGCTCTCTGACTGACACACACACACACCCTGACTGACACACACACACACACACCCTGACACACACACACACACACCCTGACACACACACACACACACACCCTGACACACACACACAAACACCCTGGCACACACACACACACACACAAACACCCTCTCTGACACACGCACACCCTCTCTGACTGACACACACACGCACACCCTCTCTGACTGACACACACACGCACACCCTCTCTGACTGACACGCACACGCCCACCCTCTCTGACTGACACGCACACCCTCTCTGACTGACACGCACACCCTCTCTGACTGACACACACACGCACACCCTCTCTGACTGACACACACACCCTCTCTGACTGACACACAGACACCCTCTCTGACAGACACACACACACCCTCTCTGACAGACACACACACACCCTCTCTGACAGACACACACACACACACCCTCTCTGACAGACACACACACACACACCCTCTCTGACAGACACACACACCCTCTCTGACAGACACACACACCCTCTCTGACACACACACACACACACACACACCCTCTCTGACACACACACACCCTCTCTGACTCACACACACACACACCCTCTCTGACACACACACACACACACACCCTCTCTGACACACACACGCTCTCTGACTGACACACACACACCCTCTCTGACACACACACGCTCTCTGACTGACACACACACACACCCTGACTGACACACACACACACACCCTGACTGACACACACACACACACACCCTGACACACACACACACACACCCTGACACACACACACACACACACCCTGACACACACACACAAACACCCTGGCACACACACACACACACACACAAACACCCTCTCTGACACACGCACACCCTCTCTGACTGACACACACACGCACACCCTCTCTGACTGACACACACACGCACACCCTCTCTGACTGACACGCACACGCCCACCCTCTCTGACTGACACGCACACCCTCTCTGACTGACACGCACACCCTCTCTGACTGACACACACACGCACACCCTCTCTGACTGACACACACACCCTCTCTGACTGACACACAGACACCCTCTCTGACAGACACACACACACACACACCCTCTCTGACAGACACACACACACACACCCTCTCTGACAGACACACACACACACACCCTCTCTGACAGACACACACACCCTCTCTGACACACACACACACACACACACCCTCTCTGACACACACACACACACACACCCTCTCTGACTCACACACACACACACCCTCTCTGACACACACACACACACACACACACCCTCTGTGACTGACACACACACACCCTCTCTGACTGACACACACACACACCCTCTGACTGACACACACACACACACACCCTCTCTGACTGACACACACACACACACCATCTCTGACACACACACACACACACCCTCTCTGACACACACACACACCCTCTCTGACACACACACACAGACCCCCTCTCTGACTGACACACACACACCCTCTCTGACTGACACACACACACACCCTCTGACTGACACACACACACACCCTCTGACTGACACACACACACACCCTCTGACTGACACACACACACTCCGACTGACACACACACGCACCCTGGCTGAAACACACACGCACCCAGACGCACCCTGACTGACACACACACGCACCCAGACGCACCCTGACTGACTGACACACACACACACACACACACACCTTCTCTGACTGACACACACACGCACCCTGGCTGAAACACACACGCACCCAGACGCACCCTGACTGACACACACACGCACCCAGACGCACCCTGACTGACTGACACACACACACACACACACACACACCTTCTCTGACTGACACACACACACCCCCTCTCTGACACACACACACACCCCCTCTCTGACACACACACACACCCCCTCTCTGACACACACACACACCCTCTCTGACACACACACACACCCCCTCTCTGACACACACACACACCCTCTCTGACACACACACACACACACACACACCCACTCTGACTGACACACACACGCACACCCACTCTGACTGACACACACACGCACACCCTCTCTGACTGACACGCACACGCACACCCTCTCTGACTGACACGCACACCCTCTCTGACTGACACGCACACAAACACCCTCTCTGACACACACACACGCACTCTGACTGACACACACACGCACACCCTCTCTGACTGACACACACACACCCTCTCTGACTGACACACACACACACCCTCTCTGACTGACACACACACACACACACACCCTCTCTGACACACACACACACACCCTCTCTGACACACACACACACACACCCTCTCTGACACACACACACACACCCTCTCTGACACACACACACACACCCTCTCTGACACACACACACACACACACACACACCCTCTCTGACACACACACACCCTCTCTGACACACACACCCACCCTCTCTGACACACACACCCACCCTCTCTGACACACACACCCACCCTCTGACTGACACACACACACACCCTCTCTGACTGACACACACACACACACACACACCCTCTCTGACACACACACGCTCTCTGACTGACACACACACACCCTCTCTGACACACACACGCTCTCTGACTGACACACACACACATACCCTGACTGACACACACACACACACACACACACCCCCTGACTGACACACACACACACACCCCCTGACTGACACACACACACCCCCTGACACACACATACACACACAAACACCCTCTCTGACACACACACACCCTCTCTGACTGACACGCACACGCACACCCTCTCTGACTGACACGCACACGCACACCCTCTCTGACTGACACGCACACCCTCTCTGACTGACAAGCACACCCTCTCTGACACACACACACGCACACCCTCTCTGACTGACACACACAAGCACACCCTCTCTGACTGACACACACACGCACACCCTCTCTGACTGACACACACACCCTCTCTGACTGACACACACACACCCTCTCTGACTGACACACACACACCCTCTCTGACTGACACACACACACACACACCCTCTCTGACACACATACACACACACACCCTCTCTGACACACACACACACACCCTCTCTGACACACACACACACACACACACACACCCTCTCTGACACACACACACACACACACACCCTCTCTGACACACACACACACACACACACACCCTCTCTGACACACACACACACACACCCTCTCTGACACACACACACACACCCTCTCTGACACACACACACACCCTCTCTGACACACACACACACACCCTCTCTGACACACACACACACCCTCTCTGACACACACACCCACCCCCTCTCTGACACACACACCCACCCTCTGACTGACACACACACACACCCTCTCTGACAGACACACACACACCCTCTCTGACACAAACACACACCCTCTCTGACACACACACACACACCCTCTCTGACACACACACACACACCCTCTCTGACTCACACACACACACGCCCTCTCTGACACACACACACACACACACAAACCCTCTGTGACTGACACACACACACCCTCTCTGACTGACACACACACACACCCTCTGACTGACACACACACACCCCCTCTCTGACACACACACACACCCCCTCTCTGACCAACACACACACACCCCCTCTCTGACACACACACACACCCTCTCTGACACACACACACACACACACACACACACACACACACACACACACACACACACACACACACCTTCTCTGACTGACACACACACACCCCCTCTCTGACACACACACACACCCCCTCTCTGACACACACACACACCCCCTCTCTGACTGACACACACACACACACACACACACACCCTCTCTGACACACACACGCTCTCTGACTGACACACACACACCCTCTCTGACACACACACGCTCTCTGACTGACACACACACACACACCCTGACTGACACACACACACACACACCCCCTGACTGACACACACACGCACACCCCCTGACTGACACACACACACCCCCTGACACACACATACACACACACACCCTCTCTGACTGACACACACACACACCCTCTGACTGACACACACACACCCCCTCTCTGACACACACACACACCCCCTCTCTGACACACACACACACCCCCTCTCTGACACACACACACACCCTCTCTGACACACACACACACACACACACACACACACACACCTTCTCTGACTGACACACACACACCCCCTCTCTGACACACACACACACCCCCTCTCTGACACACACACACACCCCCTCTCTGACACACACACATACCCTGACTGACACACACACACACACACACCCCCTGACTGACACACACACACACACCCCCTGACTGACACACACACACCCCCTGACACACACATACACACACAAACACCCTCTCTGACACACACACACCCTCTCTGACTGACACGCACACGCACACCCTCTCTGACTGACACGCACACGCACACCCTCTCTGACTGACACGCACACCCTCTCTGACTGACAAGCACACCCTCTCTGACACACACACGCACACCCTCTCTGACTGACACACACAAGCACACCCTCTCTGACTGACACACACACGCACACCCTCTCTGACTGACACGCACACCCTCTCTGACTGACACACACACACCCTCTCTGACTGACACACACACACCCTCTCTGACTGACACACACACACACACACCCTCTCTGACACACACACACACACACCCTCTCTGACACACACACACACACCCTCTCTGACACACACACACACACACACACACACACACCCACTCTGACACACACACACACACACACACACCCTCTCTGACACACACACACACCCTCTGACACACACACACACACACACACCCTCTCTGACACACACACACACACACCCTCTCTGACACACACACACACACACCCTCTCTGACACACACACACACACCCTCTCTGACACACACACACACCCTCTCTGACACACACACACACACCCTCTCTGACACACACACACACCCTCTCTGACACACACACCCACCCCCTCTCTGACACACACACCCACCCTCTGACTGACACACACACACACCCTCTCTGACAGACACACACACACCCTCTCTGACAGACACACACACCCTCTCTGACACACACACACACCCTCTCTGACACACACACACACACCCTCTCTGACTCACACACACACACGCCCTCTCTGACACACACACACACACACACACACACCCTCTGTGACTGACACACACACACCCTCTGACTGACACACACACACACCCTCTGACTGACACACACACACACCCTCTGACTGACACACACACACACACCCTCTCTGACTGACACACACACACACACCCTCTCTGACACACACACACACACCCTCTCTGACACACACACACACCCTCTCTGACACACACACACACACACCCTCTCTGACACACACACACACCCTCTCTGACACACACACACACCCTCTCTGACACACACACACACACACACACCCTCTCTGACACACACACACACACACACACCCTCTCTGACTGACACACACACACCCTCTCTGACTGACACACACACACACCCTCTGACTGACACACACACACTCCGACTGACACACACACGCACCCTGGCTGACACACACACGCACCCAGACGCACCCTGACTGACACACACACGCACCCAGACGCACCCTGACTGACTGACACACACACACACACACACACACACACACACACACACACACACACACCTTCTCTGACTGACACACACACACCCCCTCTCTGACACACACACACACCACCTCTCTGACACACACACACACCCCCTCTCTGACACACACACACACCCTCTCTGACACACACACACACACACACACCCACTCTGACTGACACACACACGCACACCCACTCTGACTGACACACACACGCACACCCTCTCTGACTGACACGCACACGCACACCCTCTCTGACTGACACGCACACCCTCTCTGACTGACACGCACACAAACACCCTCTCTGACACACACACACGCACTCTGACTGACACACACACGCACACCCTCTCTGACTGACACACACACACCCTCTCTGACTGACACACACACACACCCTCTCTGACTGACACACACACACACCCTCTCTGACTGACACACACACACACACCCTCTCTGACACACACACACACACACACCCTCTCTGACACACACACACACACACCCTCTCTGACACACACACACACACCCTCTCTAACACACACACACACACACCCTCTCTGACACACACACACCCTCTCTGACACACACACCCACCCTCTCTGACACACACACCCACCCTCTCTGATACACACACCCACCCTCTGACTGACACACACACCCACCCTCTCTGACTGACACACACACACACACACACACACCCTCTCTGACACACACACGCTCTCTGACTGACACACACACACCCTCTCTGACACACACACGCTCTCTGACTGACACACACACACACACCCTGACTGACACACACACACACACACCCCCTGACTGACACACACACACACACACACCCTGACTGACACACACACACCCCCTGACACACACATACACACACAAACACCCTCTCTGACACACACACACCCTCTCTGACTGACACGCACACGCACACCCTCTCTGACGGACACGCACACGCACACCCTCTCTGACTGACACGCACACCCTCTCTGACTGACACGCACACCGTCTGTGACACACACACACGCACACCCTCTCTGACTGACACACACAAGCACACCCTCTCTGACTGACACACACACGCACACCCTCTCTGACTGACACACATACACCCTCTCTGACTGACACACACACACCCTCTCTGACACACACACACACACACCCTCTCTGACACACACACACACACACACACACCCTCTGACACACACCCTCTCTGACACACACACACACACACACCCTCTTTGACACACACACACACACACCCTCTCTGACACACACACACACACCCTCTCTGACACACACACACACCCTCTCTGACACACACACACACACCCTCTCTGACACACACACACACCCTCTCTGACACACACACCCACCCCCTCTCTGACACACACACCCACCCTCTGACTGACACACACACCCACCCTCTCTGACAGACACACACACACCCTCTCTGACACACACACACACCCTCTCTGACACACACACACACACACCCTCTCTGACACACACACACACACCCTCTCTGACTCACACACACACACACGCCCTCTCTGACACACACACACACACACACACACACACCCTCTGTGACTGACACACACACACCCTCTCTGACTGACACACACACACACCCTCTGACTGACACACACACACACACACCCTCTCTGACTGACACACACACACACACCCTCTCTGACACACACACACACACCCTCTCTGACACACACACACACCCTCTCTGACACACACACACACACACACACACACCCTCTCTGACACACACACACGCACTCTGACTGACACACACACGCACACCCTCTCTGACTGACACACACACACCCTCTCTGACTGACACACACACACACCCTCTCTGACTGACACACACACACACACACCCTCTCTGACACACACACACACACACCCTCTCTGACACACACACACACACCCTCTCTGACACACACACACACACACACACCCTCTCTGACACACACCCACCCTCTCTGACACACACACCCACCCTCTCTGACACACACACCCACCCTCTGACTGACACACACACACACCCTCTCTGACTGACACACACACACACACACACACCCTCTCTGACACACACACGCTCTCTGACTGACACACACACACCCTCTCTGACACACACACGCTCTCTGACTGACACACACACACATACCCTGACTGACACACACACACACACACACCCCCTGACTGACACACACACACACACCCCCTGACTGACACACACACACCCCCTGACACACACATACACACACAAACACCCTCTCTGACACACACACACCCTCTCTGACTGACACGCACACGCACACCCTCTCTGACTGACACGCACACGCACACCCTCTCTGACTGACACGCACACCCTCTCTGACTGACAAGCACACCCTCTCTGACACACACACACGCACACCCTCTCTGACTGACACACACAAGCACACCCTCTCTGACTGACACACACACGCACACCCTCTCTGACTGACACACACACGCACACCCTCTCTGACTGACACACACACCCTCTCTGACTGACACACACACACCCTCTCTGACTGACACACACACACCCTCTCTGACTGACACACACACACACACACCCTCTCTGACACACACACACACACACCCTCTCTGACACACACACACACACCCTCTCTGACACACACACACACACACCCTCTCTGACACACACACACACACACACACCCTCTGACACACACCCTCTCTGACACACACACACACACACACACACACCCTCTCTGACACACACACACACACACCCTCTCTGACACACACACACACACCCTCTCTGACACACACACACACCCTCTCTGACACACAAACACACACCCTCTCTGACACACACACACACCCTCTCTGACACACACACCCACCCCCTCTCTGACACACACACCCACCCTCTGACTGACACACACACACACCCTCTCTGACAGACACACACACACCCTCTCTGACACACACACACACCCTCTCTGACACACACACACACACCCTCTCTGACACACACACACACACCCTCTCTGACTCACACACACACACGCCCTCTCTGACACACACACACACACACACACACACACACACACCCTCTGTGACTGACACACACACACCCTCTGACTGACACACACACACACCCTCTGACTGACACACACACACACCCTCTGACTGACACACACACACACACCCCCTCTCTGACTGACACACACACACACACCCTCTCTGACACACACACACACACCCTCTCTGACACACACACACACCCTCTCTGACACACACACACACACACACACACCCTCTCTGACACACACACACACCCTCTCTGACACACACACACACACACACACCCTCTCTGACACACACACACACACACACACCCTCTCTGACTGACACACACACACCCTCTCTGACTGACACACACACACACCCTCTCTGACTGACACACACACACACCCTCTGACTGACACACACACACTCCGACTGACACACACACGCACCCTGGCTGACACACACACGCACCCAGACGCACCCTGACTGACACACACACGCACCCAGACGCACCCTGACTGACTGACACACACACACACACACACACACACACACACACACACCTTCTCTGACTGACACACACACACCCCCTCTCTGACACACACACACACCCCCTCTCTGACACACACACACACCCCCTCTCTGACACACACACACACCCTCTCTGACACACACACACACACACACACACCCACTCTGACTGACACGCACACGCACACCCACTCTGACTGACACGCACACGCACACCCTCTCTGACTGACACGCACACGCACACCCTCTCTGACTGACACGCACACACTCTCTGACTGACACGCACACAAACACCCTCTCTGACACACACACACGCACTCTGACTGACACACACACGCACACCCTCTCTGACTGACACACACACACACCCTCTCTGACTGACACACACACACACCCTCTCTGACTGACACACACACACACACCCTCTCTGACACACACACACACACACCCTCTCTGACACACACACACACACCCTCTCTGACACACACACACACACACACCCTCTCTGACACACACACACCCTCTCTGACACACACACCCACCCTCTCTGACACACACACCCACCCTCTCTGACACACACACCCACCCTCTGACTGACACACACACCCACCCTCTCTGACTGACACACACACACACACACACACACACCCTCTCTGACACACACACGCTCTCTGACTGACACACACACACCCTCTCTGACACACACACGCTCTCTGACTGACACACACACACACACCCTGACTGACACACACACACACACACCCCCTGACTGACACACACACACACACCCCCTGACTGACACACACACACCCCCTGACACACACATACACACACAAACACCCTCTCTGACACACACACACCCTCTCTGACTGACACGCACACGCACACCCTCTCTGACTGACACGCACACGCACACCCTCTCTGACTGACACGCACACCCTCTCTGACTGACACGCACACCCTCTGTGACACACACACACGCACACCCTCTCTGACTGACACACACAAGCACACCCTCTCTGACTGACACACACACGCACACCCTCTCTGACTGAAACACACACCCTCTCTGACTGACACACACACACCCTCTCTGACACACACACACACACACTCTGACACACACACACACACCCTCTCTGACACACACACACACACACACACACCCTCTCTGACACACACACACACACCCTCTGACACACACCCTCTCTGACACACACACACACACACACCCTCTCTGACACACACACACACACACCCTCTCTGACACACACACACACACCCTCTCTGACACACACACACACCCTCTCTGACACACACACACACACCCTCTCTGACACACACACACACCCTCTCTGACACACACACCCACCCTCTCTGACACACACACCCACCCCCTCTCTGACACACACACCCACCCTCTGACTGACACACACACCCACCCTCTCTGACAGACACACACACACCCTCTCTGACACACACACACACCCTCTCTGACACACACACACACCCTCTCTGACACACACACACACACCCTCTCTGACACACACACACACACCCTCTCTGACTCACACACACACACGCCCTCTCTGACACACACACACACACACACACACCCTCTGTGACTGACACACACACACCCTCTCTGACTGACACACACACACACCCTCTGACTGACACACACACACACACACACCCTCTCTGACACACACACACACACACCCTCTCTGACACACACACACACACACCCTCTCTGACACACACACACACCCTCTCTGACACACACACACACACACACACACCCTCTCTGACACACACACACACACCCTCTCTGACACACACACACACCCTCTCTGACACACACACACACACACACACACCCTCTCTGACACACACACACACACACACACACACCCTCTCTGACTGACACACACACACCCTCTCTGACTGACACACACACACACCCTCTGACTGACACACACACACTCCGACTGACACACACACGCACCCTGGCTGACACACACACGCACCCAGACGCACCCTGACTGACACACACACGCACCCAGACGCACCCTGACTGACTGACACACACACACACACACACACACACACACACACACACACCTTCTCTGACTGACACACACACACCCCCTCTCTGACACACACACACACCCCCTCTCTGACACACACACACACCCCCTCTCTGACTCACACACACACCCCCTCTCTGACTCACACACACACCCACTCTGACACACACACGCACACCCAATCTGACTGACACGCACACGCACACCCTCTCTGACTGACACGCACACGCACACCCTCTCTGACTGACATGCACACCCTCTCTGACTGACACGCACACAAACACCCTCTCTGACACACACACACGCACTCTGACTGACACACACACGCACACCCTCTCTGACTGACACACACACACCCTCTCTGACTGACACACACACACACCCTCTCTGACTGACACACACACACACACACCCTCTCTGACACACACACACACACACCCTCTCTGACACACACACACACACACACCCTCTCTGACACACACACACCCTCTCTGACACACACACACCCTCTCTGACACACACACACCCTCTCTGACTGACACGCACACGCACACCCACTCTGACTGACACGCACACCCCCTCTGACTGACACGCACACCCTCTCTGACTGACACGCACACCCTCTCTGACTGACACGCACACAAACACCCTCTCTGACACACACACACGCACACCCTCTCCGACACACACACGCACACCCTCTCCGACACACACACACACACCCTCTCTGACACACACACACACACACCCTCTCTGACACACACACACACACACACCCTCTCTGACACACACACACACACACACCCTCTCTGACACACACACACACACACACCCTCTCTGGCACACACACACACACACACACCCTCTCTGACACACACACACACACCCTCTCTGACACACACACACACACACCCTCTCTGACACACACACACCCACCCTCTCTGACACACACACCCACCCTCTCTGACACACACACCCACCCTCTCTGACACACACACCCACCCTCTGACTGACACACACACACACCCTCTCTGACTGACACACACACACCCTCTCTGACACACACACGCTCTCTGACTGACACACACACACCCTCTCTGACACACACACGCTCTCTGACTGACACACACACACACACACCCTGACTGACACACCACCCTGACTGACACACACACACACACACCCCCTGACTGACACACACACACCCCCTGACACACACACACACACCCCCTGACACACACACACACCCCCTGACACACACACACACACACAAACACCCTGACACACACACAAACACCCTCTCTGACACACACACACCCTCTCTGACTGACACGCACACGCACACCCTCTCTGACTGACACGCACACGCACACCCTCTCTGACTGACACGCACACCCTCTCTGACTGACACGCACACAAACACCCTCTCTGACACACACACACGCACTCTGACTGACACACACACGCACACCCTCTCTGACTGACACACACACGCACACCCTCTCTGACTGACACACACACCCTCTCTGACTGACACACACACCCTCTCTGACAGACACACACACACCCTCTCTGACAGACACACACACACCCTCTCTGACAGACACACAGACACACACCCTCTCTGACACACACACACACACCCTCTCTGACACACACACACACACACCCTCTCTGACACACACACACACCCTCTCTGACACACACACACACACACACACACACCCTCTCTGACACACACACACACACACACCCTCTCTGACACACACACACACCCCCTCTCTGACACCCTCTCTGGCACACACACCCACCCTCTGACTGACACACACACACATCCTCTCTGACTGACACACACACGCTCTCTGACTGACACACACACACCCTCTCTGACACACACACGCTCTCTGACTGACACACACACACACCCTGACTGACACACACACACACACACCCTGACTGACACACACACACACACACACCCTGACACACACACACACACACCCTGACACACACACACACACACCCTGACACACACACACACACCCTGACACACACACACACACCCTGACACACACACACACACACACACCCTGACACACACACACAAACACCCTGGCACACACACACAAACACCCTGGCACACACACACACACACACACACACAAACACCCTCTCTGACACACGCACACCCTCTCTGACTGACACACACACGCACACCCTCTCTGACTGACACACACACGCACACCCTCTCTGACTGACACACACACGCACACCCTCTCTGACTGACACGCACACCCTCTCTGACTGACACGCACACCCTCTCTGACTGACACGCACACGCACACCCTCTCTGACTGACACACACACGCACACCCTCTCTGACTGACACACACACGCACACCCTCTCTGACTGACACACACACCCTCTCTGACTGACACACAGACACCCTCTCTGACTGACACACACACACCCTCTCTGACAGACACACACACACACACACACCCTCTCTGACACACACACACACACACACCCTCTCTGACTCACACACACACACACCCTCTCTGACACACACACACACACACACCCTCTGTGACTGACACACACACATCCTCTCTGACAGACACACACACACACACACCCTCTCTGACATACACACACACACACACACCCTCTCTGACACACACGCACACACACCCTCTCTGACTCACACACACACACACCCTCTCTGACACACACACACACACACCCTCTGTGACTGACACACACACACCCTCTCTGACTGACACACACACACACCCTCTGACTGACACACACACACACACACACACCCTCTCTGACTGACACACACACACACACCCTCTCTGACACACACACACACACCCTCTCTGACACACACACACACACACACACGCACCCTCTCTGACACACACACACACACACACACACACCCTCTCTGACTGACACACACACACCCTCTCTGACTGACACACACACACACCCTCTGACTGACACACACACACTCCGACTGTCACACACACGCACCCTGGCTGACACACACACGCACCCAGACGCACCCTGACTGACACACACACGCACCCAGACGCACCCTGACTGACTGACACACACACACACACACACACACCTTCTCTGACTGACACACACACACCCCCTCTCTGACACACACACACACCCCCTCTCTGACACACACACACACCCTCTCTGACACACACACACACCCTCTCTGACACACACACACACACACACCCACTCTGACTGACACACACACGCACACCCACTCTGACTGACACACACACCCTCTCTGACTGACACGCACACGCACACCCTCTCTGACTGACACACACACACCCTCTCTGACTGACACACACACACACCCTCTCTGACTGACACACACACACACCCTCTCTGACTGACACACACACACACACACCCTCTCTGACACACACACACACACACCCTCTCTGACACACACACACACACACACCCTCTCTGACACACACACACACACACACCCTCTCTGACACACACACACCCTCTCTGACACACACACCCACCCTCTCTGACACACACACCCACCCTCTGACTGACACACACACACACCCTCTCTGACTGACACACACACACACACACACACACACACCCTCTCTGACACACACACGCTCTCTGACCAACACACACACACACACCCTGACTGACACACACACACACACACCCCCTGACTGACACACACACACCCCCTGACACACACATACACACACAAACACCCTCTCTGACACACACACACCCTCTCTGACTGACACGCACACGCACACCCTCTCTGACTGACACGCACACGCACACCCCCTCTGACTGACACGCACACCCTCTCTGACTGACACGCACACCCTCTCTGACACACACACACGCACACCCTCTCTGACTGACACACACAAGCACACCCTCTCTGACTGACACACACACGCACACCCTCTCTGACTGACACACACACACCCTCTCTGACTGACACACACACACCCTCTCTGACAGACACACACACACACACACCCTCTCAGACACACACACACACACACACACCCTCTCAGACACACACACACACACACACACCCTCTCTGACACACACACACACACACACACCCTCTCTGACACACACACACACACACACACACACCCTCTCTGACACACACACACACACACACACACACCCTCTGACACACACCCTCTCTGACACACACACACACACACCCTCTCTGACACACACACACACACCCTCTCTGACACACACACACACACCCTCTCTGACACACACACACACCCTCTCTGACACACACACACACCCTCTCTGACACACACACACACACACCCTCTCTGACACACACACACACCCTCTCTGACACACACACCCACCCCCTCTCTGACACACACACCCACCCTCTGACTGACACACACACACACCCTCTCTGACTGACACACACACACCCTCTCTGACACACACACGCTCTCTGACACACACACGCTCTCTGACTGACACACACACACCCTCTCTGACACACACACGCTCTCTGACTGACACACACACACACACCCTGACTGACACACACACACACACACCCTGACACACACACACACACACACACAAACACCCTGACACACACACACACACAAACACCCTCTCTGACACACAAACACCCTCTCTGACACACGCACACCCTGTCTGACTGACACGCACACGCACACCCTCTCTGACTGACACGCACACGCACACCCTCTCTGACTGACACGCACACGCACACCCTCTCTGACTGACACGCACACCCTCTCTGACTGACACGCACACCCTCTCTGACTGACACGCACACGCACACCCTCTCTGACTGACACACACACCCTCTCTGACTGACACACACACACCCTCTCTGACTGACACACACACACCCTCTCTGACTGACACACACACCCTCTCTGACTGACACACACACACCCTCTCTGACTGACACACACACACCCTCTCTGACTGACACACACACACCCTCTCTGACTGACACACACACACACACACACACACACACACACACCCTCTCTGACACACACACGCTCTCTGACTGACACACACACACCCTCTCTGACACACACACGCTCTCTGACTGACACACACACACACACCCTGACTGACACACACACACACACACACACCCCCTGACTGACACACACACACACACCCCCTGACTGACACACACACACCCCCTGACACACACATACACACACAAACACCCTCTCTGACACACACACACCCTCTCTGACTGACACGCACACGCACACCCTCTCTGACTGACACGCACACGCACACCCCCTCTGACTGACACGCACACCCTCTCTGACTGACACGCACACCTTCTCTGACACACACACATGCACACCCTCTCTGACTGACACACACACACGCACACCCTCTCTGACTGACACACACAAGCACACCCTCTCTGACTGACACACACACGCACACCCTCTCTGACTGACACACACACACCCTCTCTGACTGACACACACACACCCTCTCTGACAGACACACACACACACACACCCTCTCTGACACACACACACACACACCCTCTCTGACACACACACACACACACCCTCTCTGACACACACACACACACACACACCCTCTGACACACACCCTCTCTGACACACACACACACACACACACCCTCTCTGACACACACACACACACACCCTGACACACACACACCACCCTGACACACACACACACACCCTGACACACACACACCACCCTGACACACACACACCACCCTGACACACACACACCCTGACACACACACACCCTGACACACACACACCCTGACACACACACACACACACCATGACACACACACACACACACCATGACACACACACACACACACACACCCTGACACACACACACACACCCTGACACACACACACACACCCTGACACACACACACCCTGACACACACACACACACCCTGACACACACACACACACCCTGACACACACACATCCTGACACACACACACACACACCCTGACACACAGACCCACCCTGACACACACACACCCTGACACACACACACACACCCTGACACACACACACACCCTGACACACACACACACCCTGACACCCTATCTCTCACACACACACACCCACCCTCTGACTGACACACACACACACACACACCCTCTGACTGACACACACACACACACACCCTCTCTGACACACACACACACACCCTGACACACACACACACACCCTGACACACACACACACACACCCTGACACACACACTCACACCCTGACACACACACACACACCCTGCCACACACACACACACACACACCCTGACACACACACACACACCCTGACACACACACACACACACACCCTGACACACACACACACACACACACACACACCCTGACACACACACACACACACACCCTGACACACAGACACACCCTGACACACACACACACCCTGACACCCTCTCTCTCACACACACACACCCACCCTCTGACTGACACACACACACACACACCCTCTGACTGACACACACACACACACACACCCTCTCTGACACACACACACACACCCTGACACACACACACACACCCTGACACACACACACACACACACACACACACACACCCTGACACACACACACACACACACACACACACACACACACACACACACACCCTGACACACACACACACACACCCTGACACACACACACACACCCTGACACAAACACACCCTGACACACACACACACACCCTGACACACACACACCCTGACACACACACACCCTGACACACACACACACACCCTGACACACACACACACACACACCCTGACACACACACACACACCCTGACACACACACACACACCCTGACACAAACACACCCTGACACACACACACACACCCTGACACACACACACCCTGACACACACACACCCTGACACACACACACACACCCTGACACACACACACCCTGACACACACACACCCTGACACACACACACACACACACACCCTGACACACACACACACACACACACACACACCCTGACACACACACACACACACACACCCTGACACACACACACACACACACCCTGACACACACACACACACACACCCTGACACACACACACACACCCTGACACACACACACACACACACACACACCCTGACACACACACACCCTGACACACACACACACACACCCTCTGACTGACACACACACACACACACGCACCCTGACACACACACACACACACCCTCTGACTGACACACACACACACACCCTGACACACACACACACACCCTGACACACACACACACACACACCCTGACACACACACACACACCCTGACACACACACACACACACACCCTGACACACACACACACACACACACACCCTGACACACACACACACACACCCTGACACACACACACACACCCTGACACACACACACCCTGACACACAGACACACACACACCCTGACACACACACACCCTGACACACACACACCCTGACACACACACACACACCCTGACACACACACACACACCCTGACACACACACACACACCCTGACACACACACACACACACACCCTGACACATACACACACACACACACCCTGACACATACACACACACACCCTGACACACACACACACACACACACCCTGACACACACACACACACACACCCTGACACGCACACACACACACACCCTGACACACACACACACACACACACACACACCCTGACACACACACACACTCACACCCTGACACACACACACTCACACCCTGACACACACACACACACCCTGACACACACACACACACACCCTGACACACACACACACACACCCTGACACACACACACACACCCTGACACACACACACACACCCTGACACACACACACCCTGACACACACCCTGACACACACACACACACCCTGACACACACACACACACACCCTGACACACACACACCCTGACACACACCCTGACACACACACACCCTGACACACACACACCCTGACACACACACACACACACACCCTGACACACACACACACACCCTGACACACACACACCCTGACACACACACACCCTGACACACACACACACACACCCTAACACACACACACACACACCCTGACACACACACACACACACACCCTGACACACACACACACCCTGACACACACACACACCCTGACACACACACACACACACACCCTGACACACACACACCCTGACACACCCTGACACACCCTGACACACACACACACCCTGACACACACACACACCCTGACACACACACACACACACCCTGACACACACACACACACACCCTGACACACACACACACACCCTGAAACACACACACCCTGACACACACACACCCTGACACACACACACACACACCCTGACACACACACACACACACACACCCTGACACACACACACACCCTGACACACACACACACCCTGACACACACACACACACACACCCTGACACACACACACACCCTGACACACCCTGACACACACACACCCTGACACACACACACACACACACACACACACCCTGACACACACACACACCCTGACACACACACACACACCCTGACACACACACACACACCCTGACACACACACACACACCCCCTGACACACACACACACACACACACCCTGACACACACACACACACCCTGACACACACACACACACACCCTGACACACACACACACACACACACACACCCTGACACACACCCTGACACACACACACACACACACCCTGACACACACACACACACACACCCTGACACACACACACACACCCTGACACACACACACCCTGACACACACACACCCTGACACACACACCCTGACACACACACACACACCCTGACACACACACACACACCCTGACACACACACACACACACACACCCTGACACACACACACACACCCTGACACACACACACACACCCTGACACACACACACACACACCCTGACACACACACACACACCCTGACACACACACACACACACCCTGACACACACACACACCCTGACACACACACACACACACACACACCCTGACACACACACACACACACCCTGACACACACACACACACACACCCTGACACACACACACCCTCTCTGACACACACACACCCTGACACACACACACACACACACACCCTGACACACACACACACACCCTGACACACACACACCCTGACACACACACACCCTGACACACACACACACACCCTGACACACACACACACACACACCCTGACACACACACACACACACCCTGACTGACACACACACACACACCCTGACTGACACACACACACACACCCTGACTCACACACACACACACACCCTGACACACACACACACACACACCCTGACTGACACACACACACACACACAAACACCCTCACTGACACACACACACACCCACTCTGACTGACACACACACAAACACGCTCTCTGACACACACACACACCCTGACTGACACACACACACACCCTGACACACACACACACACCCTCTGACTGACACACACACACACACACACCCTCCCTGACACACACACACACACACCCTGACACACACACACACACACCCTGACACACACACACACACACCCTGACACACACACACACACACACACACACCCTGACACACACACACACATCCTGACACACACACACCCTGACACACACACACACACACACACCCTGACACACACACACACACCCTGACACACACACACACACACCCTGACACACACACACACACCCTGACACACACACACACACCCTGACACACACACACACCCTGACACACACACACACATCCTGACACACACACACACCCATCCTGACACACACACACACCCATCCTGACACACACACACACACCCATCCTGACACACACACACACCCCCATCCTGACACACACACACACCCTGACACACACACACACCCTGACACACACACACACCCTGACACACACACACACCCTGACACACACACACACACACCCTGACACACACACACCCTGACACACACACACCCTGACACACACACACACACACACCCTGACACACACACATCCTGACACACACACACCCTGACACA
>NW_026728361.1:72500-84505 GCF_030684315.1 Stegostoma tigrinum
CACACGCACACCCTGTGTGACTGACACACACACACACCCTGTGTGACTGACACACACACACCCTGTGTGACTGACACACACACACACCCTGTGTGACTGACACACACATACCCTGTGTGACTGACACACACATACCCTGTGTGACTGACACACACACACACCCTGTGTGACTGACACACACACCCTGTGTGACTGACACACACACACACCCTGTGTGACTGACACACACACACACCCTGTGTGACTGACACACACACACACCCTGTGTGACTGACACACACACACACGCACTCTCTGACGCACGCACGCACTCTCTGACACACGCACGCACACACAGACTGACGCACACACAGACTGACACACACACACACACACAGACTGACACACACACACAGACTGACACACACACACAGACTGACACACACACACATACACACACAGACAGACACACACACACATACACACACAGACACAGACACACACAGACTGACACACACACACACACAGAGACTGACACACACACACACAGAGACTGACACACACACAGTGATGTGTTTAATTTTTAAACTCCCAATCCCTTACAGGTCTGTGCACACCAAGTCCAATGTTAGGGAACAATGCTCTATGGGATCTTCCTGATCCAATACATGCGCAGTGTTCACTACAGACTTACCTGGGTCCTCAGCAGTGTGTAATTCCACAGCGGCACATGTGCGTTCCTCTTTCTCGGGCTCCGTAATCCATCGATTGACCTAAGACAGAGCCCTGTTGAGCATTCTTTTCAAGAAAAGCACGAGGCGACTTGAGAGATTTTGGTGATAAATCACTTTGGGAAAGGCACATCAGGGCAGGACTTATACACTTAATGGGAAGGCCCTGGGGAGTGTTACTGAACAGAGAGACCTTGGGGGGCAGGTACAGAGCTCCCTGAAAGTGGAGTTGCAGGTAGACAGGGCGGTGAGGAAGGTGTTTGGTACGCTCGCCTTTATTGGTCAGTGCGTTGAGTAGAGGGAGTTGGGAGGGTCATGTTGTGGCTGTACAGGACATTGGTTAGGGCCACTTTTGGAATACTGCGTTCAATCCCAGTCTCCCTGCTACAGGAAGGATGTTGTTAAACGTGAAAGGGTTCAGAAAAGATTTACAGGATTTTGGAGGGTTTGAACTACACAGAGAGGCTGGGGCTGTTTTCCCCGGAGCGTCGGAGGCTGAGGGGGTGACCTTATAGAGGTTTATCAAACCAAGGGGGGGGAGAGGGAGAGAGGGGGAGAGGGGGGGACAGATGAGGCCCAGGGCTACAGTCAAGACCAGGGAAAGCTAAAAAAGAGGAGGTAACCAGGCCACCGAAGACAGAGTTTCAGCAGCAGACACGGTCGGCCTAGCATCGGAGACGGGTAAAAAATTAAACGCCCACAGCACCTTGAGCCCATGTTGCCGCTGAACAGCATTACAGCCAATCCAAGGGCCCAATGGATCTACTTCACACCGGCCTCCGTACATTGCAAGAGCTCAGAAACCCTCGCGACCCTCGGCCTTCGACATTTACTCAAGCTTCCTTTTGGGTTGGAAAATTCCGAAGGCTCCGAGTGAGCCTAAATTCTCCCCGTGCCTGCCCCTCACTTTTACAACCTGCTCGTAGTCTCCCCAGCCAGGGGGCCAAAAAAATCTTACTCTTCCTCTACAATCTTACATCGGCTTTTCCCAATGAGATCAGCTCTCAGTTCTCGAAGCTCTGGAGAATATAGGCCCAGCCTGGGCAAGCTCGCTTCGTGGGGCAGTCCCATAAAACCTGGGAATGTGTATGGTGAACGCTCGTTGCGCTCCCTCTCTGATAATAATCTTTCTCACAGCGCAGGAACAGGCCCTTCAGTCCAGCCGGTCCGTGCCGACCACAATCCCAAACTAAACTAGTCCCACCTGGGCCATATCCCCCCAAACCTTTACTATCCACGCACTTATCCAAATGTCATTTATAGGCTGTAACTGTGCCCACGTCCACCGCTTCCTCTGAAAGCTCATCCCACACACGGACCGCTGTCTGCGTAAAAAGCTGCCCCTGATGTATTTTTTAAAATCTTCTGAGGAAGGTCACCGCACCCCGAAACATTAACTCTGTTTTTAACCCTTCGCAGGTGCTGCCGGACCTGCTGAGCTTTTCCAGCGACTTCTGTCTTTGCTCCTGATTTACAGCGCCCGCAGTTCTTTCAGTTTTTCTTTGTTTTTTGTTAAAATAAAATCTTTCTCCTCTCACCTTAAAAGTGTTCCCCCCGGTCTTGAAATCCCCCCAACCCCTTAGGGGAAAGAGAACTACCGGTAACCGTATCTGTGCCCGTCGAGATTTTATAAACCTCGACAAAAGTTCCACCGCCTCAAACTCCTACGCTCCAGAGAAAAAAATCCCGGCCTCTCCTTAGAAGTCGAACCCTCCCATTCCCGGCAACATCCCGGTAAATCGCTTGCGAGCTCTCTCCAGCTTCGGAACGTCCTTCCTGTTACAGAACTGGACACAGCACTCCAGAAGGGACCTCACCAATAACATCCCCACCTCCTGCCACCCCCCAGGGCGCTCTGCGATGACCCAAGGCCTGCCGTTTAATTGGAAAAGTTCTGTCCCTGTTTCGTTTCCCAAAACATGTGGGGGTTGGGGAAGACCGGCGTTTGAAGCAGAGGCTGACGGGTTTCCCGGGAGCCGAGCTCGATCACCGTTTGAGCCTCGCCTCAGCGCGAGGGTGAGGGGCAGGTTCACGGGTCGCTCTCCTGGAGAAGGGCCCCCGCTGATGGACCCAGAGAGAGAGAGAGCGCGCGAGAGGCGGAGAGAGAGCGCGCGAGAGGCGGAGAGAGAGCGCGCGAGAGGCGGAGAGCGAGCGCGCGAGAGGCAGAGAGCAAGCGAGACAGAGAGCGAGGCAGAGAGCGAGGCAGAGAGCGAGGCAGAGAGCGAGCGAGGCAGGGAGCGAGCGAGCGAGGCAGGGAGCGAACGCGAGCGAGGCAGGGAGCGAACGCGAGCGAGGCAGGGAGTGAACGCGAGCGAGGCAGAGAGCGAACGCGAGCGAGGCAGAGAGCGAACGCGAGCGAGCGCGAGCGAGGCAGAGAGCGAGTGAGAGAGGCAGAGAGAGAGCGCGAGAGGCAGAGAGAGAGCGCGAGAGGCAGAGAGAGAGCGCGAGAGGCAGAGAGAGAGCGCGAGAGGCAGAGAGAGAGCGCGAGAGGCAGAGAGCGAGGCAGAGAGCGAGGCAGAGAGCGAGGCAGAGAGCGAGGCAGAGAGCGAGCGCGAGCGAGAGAGCGAGAGAGCGAGCGAGAGAGCGAGCGAGAGAGCGAGCGAGAGAGCGAGAGAGAGAGCGAGAGAGAGAGCGAGAGAGCGAGAGAGAGAGCGAGAGAGAGAGCGAGAGAGAGAGCGAGAGAGAGAGCGAGAGAGAGGCAGAGAGCGAGCGAGAGAGGCAGAGAGCGAGCGAGAGAGGCAGAGAGCGAGCGAGAGAGGCAGAGAGCGAGCGAGAGAGCGAGCGAGAGAGCGAGCGAGAGAGCGAGGCAGAGAGAGAGGCAGAGAGAGAGGCAGAGAGAGAGGCAGAGAGAGAGGCAGAGAGAGAGGCAGAGAGAGAGGCAGAGAGAGAGGCAGGCAGAGAGGCAGGCAGAGAGAGAGAGAGAGAGCGCGAGAGGGGCAAACAGAGAGAGCGAGAGCGAGAGAGGCAGAGAGAGAGAGAGCGAGAGAGGCAGAGAGCGAGAGAGGCAGAGAGAGAGCGAGCGAAGAAGGCAGAGAGAGAGCGAGCGAAGAAGGCAGAGAGAGAGCGAGCGAGAGAGGCAGAGAGAGAGCGAGCGAGAGAGGCAGAGAGAGAGCGAGCGAGAGAGGCAGAGAGCGAGCGAGCGAAGAAGGCAGAGAGCGAGCGAGCGAAGAAGGCAGAGAGAGAGCGAGCGAGAGAGGCAGAGAGAGAGCGAGCGAGAGAGGCAGAGAGCGAGCGAGAGAGAGAGCGAGAGAGGCAGAGAGAGAGAGAGACAGAGAGAGAGAGAGACAGAGAGAGAGAGAGAGAGACAGAGAGAGAGAGAGAGAGAGAGCGCGAGAGGGGCAGACAGAGAGAGTGAGAGCGAGAGAAGCAGAGAGAGACAGAGCGAGAGAGGCAGAGAGAGAGAGCGAGCAAAGAAGGCAGAGAGAGAGCGAGAGAGGCAGAGAGCGAGAGAGGCAGAGAGCGAGAGAGGCAGAGAGCGAGAGAGGCAGAGAGCGAGGGAGCGAGAGAGCGAGAGAGCGAGAGAGCGAGAGAGCGAGAGAGCGAGGGAGCGAGGGAGCGAGGGAGCGAGGGAGCGAGGGAGAGAGGGAGAGAGGGAGAGAGGGAGAGAGGGAGAGAGGGAGCGAGGGAGAGAGGGAGCGAGGGAGAGAGGGAGAGAGGGAGAGAGGGAGAGAGCGCGCGAGAGGCAGAGAGAGAGCGCGCGAGAGGCAGAGAGAGAGCGCGCGAGAGGCAGAGAGAGAGCGCGCGAGAGGCAGAGAGAGAGAGCGCGAGAGGCAGAGAGCGAGCGAGAGAGAGCGAGGCAGAGAGCGAGGCAGAGAGCGAGGCAGAGAGCGAGGCAGAGAGCGAGCGCGAGCGAGGCAGAGAGCGAGCGAGGCAGAGAGCGAGCGAGGCAGAGAGCGAGCGAGAGAGCGAGCGAGGCAGAGAGGGGGCGCAAGCGAGGCAGAGAGCGAGCGAGAGAGCGAGCGAGGCAGAGAGCGAGCACGAGCGAGGCAGAGAGCGAGCACGAGCGAGGCAGAGAGCGAGCACGAGCGAGGCAGAGAGTGAGCACGAGCGAGGCAGAGAGCGAGGCAGAGAGCGAGCGCGAGCGAGAGAGCGAGCTAGGCAGAGAGCGAGCGAGAGAGGCAGAGAGCGAGCGAGAGAGGCAGAGAGCGAGCGAGAGAGGCAGAGAGCGAGCGAGAGAGAGCGAGAGAGAGAGCGAGAGAGAGAGTGAGAGAGAGAGCGGCAGAGAGAGCGGCAGAGAGAGAGGCAGAGAGAGAGGGAGGCAGAGAGAGAGAGAGAGAGCGCGAGAGGGGCAAACAGAGAGAGCGAGAGCGAGAGAGGCAGAGAGAGCGAGAGAGGCAGAGAGAGCGAGAGAGGCAGAGAGAGCGAGAGCGAGAGAGGCAGAGAGAGAGCGAGCGAAGAAGGCAGAGAGAGAGCGAGCGAAGAAGG
Organism: Stegostoma tigrinum; assembly: GCF_030684315.1. Classification (NCBI taxonomy): domain Eukaryota; kingdom Metazoa; phylum Chordata; class Chondrichthyes; order Orectolobiformes; family Stegostomatidae; genus Stegostoma; species Stegostoma tigrinum. The sequence goes on from NW_026728361.1 coordinate 77,636, forward strand.
CAGAGAGCGAGCGAGCGAAGAAGGCAGAGAGCGAGCGAGAGAGGCAGAGAGCGAGCGAGAGAGGCAGAGAGCGAGCGAGAGAGCGAGCGAGAGAGGCAGAGAGAGAGAGAGGCAGAGAGAGAGAGACAGAGAGAGAGAGAGAGACAGAGAGAGAGAGAGAGCGCGAGAGGGGCAGACAGAGAGAGTGACAGCGAGAGAGGCAGAGAGAGACAGAGCGAGAGAGGCAGAGAGCGAGAGAGGCAGAGAGCGAGCGAGAGAGGGAGAGAGGGAGAGAGGGAGAGAGGGAGAGAGAACGCGAGAGGCAGAGAGAGAGCGCGCGAGAGGCAGAGAGAGAGCGCGCGAGAGGCAGAGAGAGAGCGCGCGAGAGGCAGAGAGAGAGCGCGCGAGAGGCAGAGAGAGAGCGCGCGAGAGGCAGAGAGAGAGCGCGCGAGAGGCAGAGAGAGAGCGCGCGAGAGGCAGAGAGCGAGCGAGAGAGAGCGAGGCAGAGAGCGAGGCAGAGAGCGAGGCAGAGAGCGAGCGCGAGCGAGGCAGAGAGCGAGCGCGAGCGAGGCAGAGAGCGAGCGCGAGCATGAGAGCGAGCGAGGCAGAGAGCGAGCGAGAGAGCGAGCGAGGCAGAGAGGGGGCGCAAGCGAGGCAGAGAGCGAGCGCGAGCGAGGCAGAGAGCGAGCGAGAGAGCGAGCGAGGCAGAGAGCGAGCACGAGCGGACGGCAGGGGCGCCTGGCGAGGCAGAGAGCGAGCACGAGCGAGGCAGAGAGCGAGGCAGAGAGCGAGCGCGAGCGAGAGAGCGAGCTAGGCAGAGAGCGAGCGAGAGAGGCAGAGAGCGAGCGAGAGAGGCAGAGAGCGAGCGAGAGAGGCAGAGAGCGAGCGAGAGAGGCAGAGAGCGAGCGAGAGAGGCAGAGAGCGAGCGAGAGAGAGCGAGAGAGAGAGCGAGAGAGAGAGCGAGAGAGAGAGCGAGAGAGAGAGCGAGAGAGAGAGAGCGGCAGAGAGAGAGGCAGAGAGAGAGGCAGAGAGAGAGGCAGAGAGAGAGGCAGAGAGAGAGGGAGGCAGAGAGAGAGAGAGAGCGCGAGAGGGGGCAAACAGAGAGAGCGAGAGCGAGAGAGGCAGAGAGAGCGAGAGAGAGAGAGGCAGAGAGAGAGCGAGCGAAGAAGGCAGAGAGAGAGCGAGCGAAGAAGGCAGAGAGCGAGCAAGAGAGGCAGAGAGCGAGCGAGAGAGGCAGAGAGCGAGCGAGAGAGGCAGAGAGCGAGCGAGAGAGGCAGAGAGCGAGTGAGAGAGCGAGCGAGAGAGGCAGAGAGAGAGAGAGAGACAGAGAGAGAGAGAGAGCGCGAGAGGGGCAGACAGAGAGAGTGACAGCGAGAGAGGCAGAGAGAGACAGAGCGAGAGAGGCAGAGAGAGAGAGCGAGCAAAGAAGGCAGCGAGAGAGGGAGAGAGGGAGAGAGGGAGAGAGCGAGAGAGCGAGAGAGCGAGAGAGCGAGAGAGCGAGAGAGGGAGAGAGGGAGAGAGCGCGCGAGAGGCAGAGAGAGAGCGCGCGAGAGGCAGAGAGAGAGAGCGCGAGAGGCAGAGAGCGAGCGAGAGAGAGCGAGGCAGAGAGCGAGGCAGAGAGCGAGGCAGAGAGCGAGGCAGAGAGCGAGCGCGAGCGAGGCAGAGAGCGAGCGCGAGCGAGGCAGAGAGCGAGCGCGAGCATGAGAGCGAGCGAGGCAGAGAGCGAGCGAGAGAGCGAGCGAGGCAGAGAGGGGGCGCGAGCGAGGCAGAGAGCGAGCGCGAGCGAGGCAGAGAGCGAGCGAGAGCGAGGCAGAGAGCGAGCTGAGAGCGAGGCAGAGAGCGAGCGAGAGAGCGAGCGAGGCAGAGAGCGAGCGCGAGCGAGGCAGAGAGCGAGCGCGAGCGAGGCAGAGAGCGAGCGCGAGCGAGGCAGAGAGCGAACGCGAGCGAGGCAGAGAGCGAGCGAGAGAGGCAGAGAGAGAGCGCGAGAGGCAGAGAGAGAGCGCGAGAGGCAGAGAGAGAGCGCGAGAGGCAGAGAGAGAGCGCGAGAGGCAGAGAGCGAGGCAGAGAGCGAGGCAGAGAGCGAGCGCGAGCGAGAGAGGCAGAGAGCGAGCGAGAGAGCGAGCGAGAGAGCGGCAGAGAGAGAGGCAGAGAGAGAGGCAGAGAGAGAGGCAGAGAGAGAGGCAGAGAGAGAGGCAGGCAGAGAGAGAGAGAGAGAGCGCGAGAGGGGCAAACAGAGAGAGCGAGAGCGAGAGAGGCAGAGAGAGCGAGAGCGAGAGAGGCAGAGAGAGCGAGAGCGAGAGAGGCAGAGAGCGAGAGAGGCAGAGAGAGAGCGAGCGAAGAAGGCAGAGAGAGAGCGAGCGAGAGAGGCAGAGAGCGAGCGAGCGAGAGAGAGAGCGAGAGAGGCAGAGAGAGAGAGAGACAGAGAGAGAGAGAGACAGAGAGAGAGAGAGAGAGAGAGAGAGAGAGAGAGAGCGCGAGAGGGGCAGACAGAGAGAGTGAGAGCGAGAGAAGCAGAGAGAGACAGAGCGAGAGAGGCAGAGAGAGAGAGCGAGCAAAGAAGGCAGAGAGAGAGCGAGAGAGGCAGAGAGCGAGAGAGGCAGAGAGCGAGAGAGGCAGAGAGCGAGCGAGAGAGGGGAGAGAGGGAGAGAGCGCGCGAGAGGCAGAGAGAGAGCGCGCGAGAGGCAGAGAGAGAGAGCGCGCGAGAGGCAGAGAGAGAGCGCGCGAGAGGCAGAGAGAGAGAGCGCGAGAGGCAGAGAGCGAGCGAGAGAGAGCGAGGCAGAGAGCAAGGCAGAGAGCGAGGCAGAGAGCGAGGCAGAGAGCGAGGCAGAGAGCGAGCGCGAGCGAGGCGAGCGAGGCAGAGAGCGAGCGAGAGAGCGAGCGAGGCAGAGAGCGAGCACGAGCGAGGCAGAGAGCGAGCACGAGCGAGGCAGAGAGCGAGGCAGAGAGCGAGCGCGAGCGAGAGCGAGCTAGGCAGAGAGCGAGCGAGAGAGGCAGAGAGCGAGCGAGAGAGGCAGAGAGCGAGCGAGAGAGGCAGAGAGCGAGAGCGAGCGAGAGAGCGAGCGAGAGAGCGAGCGAGAGAGAGAGCGAGAGAGAGAGCGAGAGAGAGAGCGGCAGAGAGAGCAGCAGAGAGAGCGGCAGAGAGAGAGGGAGGCAGAGAGAGAGAGAGAGAGAGCGCGAGAGGGGCAAACAGAGAGAGCGAGAGCGAGAGAGGCAGAGAGAGCGAGAGAGGCAGAGAGAGCGAGAGCGAGAGAGGCAGAGAGAGAGAGAGCGAGAGAGGCAGAGAGCGAGAGAGGCAGAGAGAGAGCGAGCGAAGAAGGCAGAGAGCGAGCGAGCGAAGAAGGCAGAGAGCGAGCGAGCGAAGAAGGCAGAGAGCGAGCGAGAGAGGCAGAGAGCGAGCGAGAGAGGCAGAGAGCGAGCGAGAGAGGCAGAGAGCGAGCGAGAGAGGCAGAGAGCGAGCGAGAGAGCGAGCGAGAGAGGCAGAGAGAGAGAGAGACAGAGAGAGAGAGAGACAGAGAGAGAGAGACAGAGCGCGAGAGGGGCAGAGAGAGAGAGAGCGAGAGAGGGAGAGAGGGAGAGAGCGAGAGAGCGAGAGAGCGAGAGAGCGAGAGAGCGAGAGAGGGAGAGAGGGAGAGAGGGAGAGAGGGCGAGAGGGAGAGAGGGAGAGAGGGCGAGAGGGAGAGAGGGCGAGAGGGAGAGAGGGAGAGAGGGAGAGAGGGCGAGAGGGAGAGAGGGAGAGAGGGAGAGAGGGAGAGAGGGAGAGAGGGAGAGAGGGAGAGAGCGCGCGAGAGGCAGAGAGAGAGCGCGCGAGAGGCAGAGAGAGAGCGCGCGAGAGGCAGAGAGAGAGCGCGAGAGGCAGAGAGCGAGCGAGAGAGAGCGAGGCAGAGAGCGAGGCAGAGAGCGAGCGCGAGCGAGGCAGAGAGCGAGCGAGGCAGAGAGCGAGCGAGAGAGCGAGCGAGGCAGAGAGGGGGCGCGAGCGAGGCAGAGAGCGAGCGAGAGCGAGGCAGAGAGCGAGCGAGAGAGCGAGCGAGGCAGAGAGCGAGCACGAGCGAGGCAGAGAGCGAGCACGAGCGAGGCAGAGAGCGAGGCAGAGAGCGAGGCAGAGAGCGAGGCAGAGAGCGAGCGAGAGAGGCAGAGAGCGAGCGAGAGAGGCAGAGAGCGAGCGAGAGAGGCAGAGAGCGAGAGCGAGAGCGAGAGCGAGAGAGAGAGCGAGAGAGAAAGCGAGAGAGAAAGCGAGAGAGAAAGCGAGAGAGAGAGGCAGAGAGAGAGGCAGAGAGAGAGGCAGAGAGAGAGGCAGAGAGAGAGGGAGGCAGAGAGAGAGGGAGGCAGAGAGAGAGAGAGCGAGAGAGAGCGAGAGAGGCAGAGAGAGAGAGAGCGAGAGAGGCAGAGAGAGAGAGGCAGAGAGAGAGAGGCAGAGAGAGAGAGAGCGAAGGCAGAGAGAGAGCGAGTGAAGAAGGCAGAGAGCGAGCGAGCGAAGAAGGCAGAGAGCGAGCGAGAGAGGCAGCGAGAGAGCGAGCGAGAGAGGCAGCGAGAGAGCGAGCGAGAGAGGCAGCGAGAGAGGCAGCGAGAGAGCGAGTGAGACAGGCAGCGAGAGAGCGAGAGAGAGAGCGAGAGAGAGAGCGAGAGAGAGAGCGAGAGAGAGGCAGAGAGAGAGGCAGAGAGAGAGGCAGAGAGAGAGGCAGAGAGAGAGGCAGAGAGAGGCAGAGAGAAAGAGAGAGGCAGAGAGAGAGAGAGGCAGAGAGAGAGAGATAGAGCGCGAGAGGGGCAGACAGAGAGAGCGAGAGAGGCAAAGAGAGAGCGAGCGAGAGAGGCAGAGAGAGAGAGCGAGCAAAGAAGGCAGAGAGCGAGCGAGCGAGGCAGAGAGCGAGAGCGAGCGAGAGAGAGAGCGAGAGAGAGAGCGGCAGAGAGAGCGGCAGAGAGAGCGGCAGAGAGAGCGGCAGAGAGAGCGGCAGAGAGAGAGGGAGGCAGAGAGAGAGAGAGAGAGGGGCAAACAGAGAGAGCGAGAGCGAGAGAGGCAGAGAGAGCGAGAGAGGCAGAGAGAGCGAGAGCGAGAGAGGCAGAGAGAGAGAGAGCGAGAGAGGCAGAGAGCGAGAGAGGCAGAGAGAGAGCGAGCGAAGAAGGCAGAGAGCGAGCGAGCGAAGAAGGCAGAGAGCGAGCGAGCGAAGAAGGCAGAGAGCGAGCGAGAGAGGCAGAGAGCGAGCGAGAGAGGCAGAGAGCGAGCGAGAGAGGCAGAGAGCGGCGAGCGAGAGAGCGAGCGAGAGAGGCAGAGAGAGAGAGAGACAGAGAGAGAGAGACAGAGAGAGAGAGAGAGAGCGCGAGAGGGGCAGACAGAGAGAGTGACAGCGAGAGAGGCAGAGAGAGACAGAGCGAGAGAGGCAGAGAGAGAGAGAGCGAGAGAGGGAGAGAGGGAGAGAGCGAGAGAGGGAGAGAGCGAGAGAGCGAGAGAGGGAGAGGGAGAGAGGGAGAGAGGGAGAGAGGGAGAGAGGGAGGAGAGAGCGCGCGAGAGGCAGAGAGAGAGCGCGCGAGAGGCAGAGAGAGAGCGCGCGAGAGGCAGAGAGAGAGCGCGCGAGAGGCAGAGAGCGAGCGAGAGAGAGCGAGGCAGAGAGCGAGGCAGAGAGCGAGCGCGAGCATGAGAGCGAGCGAGGCAGAGAGCGAGCGAGGCAGAGAGCGAGCGAGGCAGAGAGGGGGCGCGAGCGAGGCAGAGAGCGAGCGAGAGCGAGGCAGAGAGCGAGCGAGAGAGCGAGCGAGGCAGAGAGCGAGCACGAGCGAGGCAGAGAGCGAGGCAGAGAGCGAGCGAGAGAGGCAGAGAGCGAGCGAGAGAGGCAGAGAGCGAGCGAGAGCGAGAGAGAGAGCGAGAGAGAGAGCGAGAGAGAGAGCGAGAGAGAGAGCGAGAGAGAAAGCGAGAGAGAAAGCGAGAGAGAAAGCGAGAGAGAAAGCGAGAGAGAGAGCAGAGAGAGAGGGAGGCAGAGAGAGAGGGAGGCAGAGAGAGAGGGAGGCAGAGAGAGAGAGAGGCAGAGAGAGAGAGAGCGAGAGAGAGCGAGAGAGGCAGAGAGAGAGAGGCAGAGAGAGAGAGGCAGAGAGAGAGAGGCAGAGAGAGAGAGAGCAGAGAGAGAGCGAGCGAGAAGGCAGCGAGAGAGCGAGCGAGACAGGCAGCGAGAGAGCGAGCGACGGCAGCGAGAGAGCGAGAGAGAGAGCGAGAGAGAGAGCGAGAGAGAGAGCGAGAGAGAGGCAGAGAGAGGCAGAGAGAAAGAGAGAGGCAGAGAGAGAGAGAGGCAGAGAGAGAGAGATAGAGCGCGAGAGGGGCAGACAGAGAGAGCGAGAGAGGCAAAGAGAGAGCGAGCGAGAGAGGCAGAGAGAGAGCGAGCGAGAGAGGCAGAGAGAGAGAGCGAGCAAAGAAGGCAGAGAGCGAGCGAGAGAGGCAGAGAGCGAGCGAGAGAGGGAGAGAGGGAGCGAGCGAGAGAGGCAGAGAGAGAGAGCGCGAGAGAGCGCGAGAGAGGGGCAGAGAGAGGGGCAGAGAGAGGGGCAGAGAGAGGGGCAGAGAGAGACAGAGAGCGCACGAGAGAGGCAGAGAGAGAGAGAGAGCGCGCGAGAGAGGCAGAGAGAGAGAGAGTGCGCGAGAGGCAGAGAGAGAGCGAGAGAGAGAGAGAGGCAGAGAGAGCAAGAGAGAGAGGCAGAGAGAGAACGAGCGAGAGAGGCAGAGAGCGAGCGAGAGAGCGAGAGAGGCAGAGAGAGAGAAAGAGAGCGAGAGAGGCAGAGAGAGAGAAAGAGAGCAAGAGAGGCAGAGAGAGAGAGAGCGCGAGAGGCAGAGAGAGAGAGCGCGAGAGGCAGAGAGAGAGAGCGCGAGAGGCAGAGAGAGAGAGAGCGCGAGAGAGGCAGAGAGAGAGAGCGCGAGAG